>NC_064638.1:965722869-965875369 GCF_023864345.2 Schistocerca serialis cubense
CTAGGAACAGCTTAAGCGCCGACCGACCGACTAACCATGAAACTTCCCCTAAGAAAAATTATACATGACGGTGCTTAAACTGACACACAATATTTTTTTTAGCGCAACGCAATCTGACTTTCAGTAATCCCTACAAGAGAATGGCCCCGACTAAATTAACCTATACGTTTCACAAATCACTTACCTCACAAAAATCTTCGTTACTCGAACTACTGCAATACAGCGAGCGCCACTACTGCTAGTTAAATAAAAGATTCAAACTACAGAAGGCACTAACTACTGATAGGCATAGTTAGCAAATGAAAGATTTTAATAGAGAACAAACAATGTATTTACCTTAATAGTCATAATATATATAGCAGTTCATGCCATCCAGTCTTACAAATTTCAAAACTCCGCCATTTCTCTCCCCACATCCACCACTGCTGGCGGCTCACCTCCAACTGCGCAAAGCTACGCGCTGTTAACAGCCAACTGCCCAACGCTACAATGGCGGACAACAATGCAAACCAGCCCCAGACTGCACACAGCACAGCCAGTGAATTTGATACAGAACGCTGCGTGGCGTTACCAATAAGAAAACCTAAACAGCCTACTTACATAGCCCCCATGCTCCCCACAAAAAATTTTACAAATTGTTTTGGGCACTGGCCAATACATATGTGTTAAAATTTTTTCACAAATACAATAACAAAGAAATCAAATGCACACACTTATTTATACAATGTTGGTCAAAAGCTAAAATCTTCTCGCATTCCATAAAGACAGTCCTGATCATCCATCACAGTAACATTGCAGTGTTTTTTTTTTTCTCAAAGTCTGAGCAGTAAAAGAAAATGCACATGGAAGTAGTGGATTTCCATGCAGTCTTGAACAAGTAATGTTGCCCTTCCAACGGAAAGACAGTGCTGACTCTTGACATGCAGACAGGTAATGGGCCACAACAGAGCAAACCCACAGCAGAAATAGTCGAAGTTTTGAAGAATATTGGTAGGTAGGTCATCACAGAGCAGACCCACTGTAGTCCTAGTAGAGATTATGGTATTGCTGGGCCATCGAAGGTGCAGACCCACTTAAGTCCTTGTAGAGATTATGGTATTGGTGGGCCATTAAAGGTGCAGACTCACTTCAGTCCTTGTAGAGATTATGGTATTGGTGGGCCATTTAAGGTGCAGATCCACTTCAGTCCTTGTAGAGACGGCCAGCAGCCATCTGTTGCGACTGTGCAGGTGCACAATCACCATCGAAGAGTCTTGTACTACATAGCAAGTCCATAAACCACCACTTGTGCACTCACAAAGTTTTTCGAATTGTCCGTAGAACCAGCAATGCTGTTAACCAGTCCATTGCTGAATTATCAACACACATGCAAACACTAACAGTCCCTGCTTCTCACATATTGTCCATATACTATGACCAACAGAAACGTGTGCAGTGAAATGAAACTTACAAGTTAATAATATGATGATCTGGTGTCAATTACAATTTTATAACATAAGAATACAATTACAAAGGTACAAAATACATCATTAAAGAACATAACAATATAGATAACATTTGTAGTACATGCTTTACAAAAGAATCGAAATAACATATACATCAGTGTTACAGGAATTATGACATGAGTATATACATAAAACATCAGAATAACTTTCAGAACATCAACTTCACACATAACCATTAAAACAGAACAGAATAAATAATGTCTAAACATCTTTACAAAGAAAATAACATATTATCAGAAAAATTCTACAACATAACTCTTATTTGCTAAACACATTAAGATAGGAAAAACACAAATTCACATAGTGTAATAACACAAAAATATGGGACAGGGTTTGTTTTCAGTGTGACATTTGGTACTCCAGTCCACCCCAAAACTTCATTCCATATATCTTTCCTCTTATTTCAACTTTTGTTTCCACTAAAAAATTCTATCCAAGCATGTTTTCTGTATTTATATGTTCACACGTTTCTTACCTCATTATTTATTTTCCATTATCTTACCTCATCATTTATTTCCAAGAAAATCCTACCTAAACCTGTTGTCCATAAACCATACTTTCTTGTTCATATCCTCTTTCAAAATACTTTTTTTGGCCAAACCATTTTCTTATAGCTTCTCAATGCATTTCTTCCAATTCATCACAACTTATTCTCTTATATGGCCTACCCCATCTTGAGCTAACTTACATTTACTGAGCTCATATGCTAAACTAAGGGACGAGGCAATGTAGCAGCACAAAACAGTTAGCACAAACAGCAATGGCAAAAAAAAAAAAAAATTGCAAATTGGCAAAGCAAGCAGCAGCATATCTAAATTAGCAGAGCAAATGCATCATTACAACTAATATGAACCAATGTGCAGCAACAAGAAAAGTAAATCAGTAGTAAAACTGGCTTAACAGAGTAATACAAAGTGAAATTCAGTAGCACTATGCCTGGCAAACAGCAGCAGCAAATGCAATAACTAATACCTAAGCATGACAAAGCTCAAGCAGAAAAAATATTACAGTAAAAATGGCCATGTTTAATACCTATGAAACTTCCTGGATTTCTCTTTTCTACTGTTTATTGATTTCATTTTGATTTTGTTTGAATTTTCTAATTTGTTCATACTCTTCAGTGTCAGTGAAGGCTACAGGTCTTGTGTCATTCAGATCATCATCTACCTTTGTAGATAAGTTAGTGAACTGATCCGAAAGTTCGGCTACTTTCTCCGATAGTGTACTTATTTCCTCAGTGTGTTTTTCTGAACCAAGTTTCAGAGTGTCCATTTGTGTTGAAATTGTATCTACTGTGTCCTTTAAGTTTTCCAGAGTTTTTGCAAGTAACGTAACCGAATCGGTAGATGCAACTAAGTCAATTTTAGCCCACAAGGTCTCATGATTTTCATGAACAATGGTTTGCAGTTCTTTTATGGCTGCTTTGTGATTCTGTAATGCATTTTCATGCCGCGAAAAAATAGGTTGAAAATGCTCACAAATTTGTGTTTTTACGTCATTACAGGCTTTTTGACATTTAGATTCAATGTTATGTAACTCAGTAGTTAAATCTTCACGTGTTTGTTCAAGTGTGGTGTCTAACTTTTGAAGCTTTTGCTGTGTTTGCCTCTGATTTTGTTCCATTGTGTCTAACGTTTGAAGATTTTGTTCAATTGTGTCTAACTGTTGCTGTGTTTGTCTCTGGTGTTGTTCCATTGTGTCTAACTTTTGAAGATTTTGTTCCATTGTGTCTAAATGTTGCTGTGTTTGTGTCTGGTGTTGTTCCATTGTATCTAACTTTTGAAGCTTTTGTCCCATTTGTTGCATTAATTGTAATAACAATGCACTGGTGTCTGAAACATGTTCCTCAGTGCTATTCGGCAATGCATTTGAACCGAAAGTATTCGCAATTTGAAAAGCAGGAAATGTGTCGTGACTTATTTGAGAAAACGGCGAGGACGCAAAACCTGAATCTACAGTATTGGCAACATTGTGTTCTGTCATTTCGGATTCCTGAGGCGAGCTGTTGCGGACCGATCGATCGATAATGCTTCCGTGTTCACTAATTGTTTCACTGCCTACACCATTATTTGCAGCCGGCTCCATTTCCCTATGCACAATTACCAAATTACTTCTTTGAACATTAGTTAGTTCATTACACGGTGGCGCTAACACACTGCTTTCGTCTTCACTGTCATTTCTCAGATTACTTTGGAGCCTAGTATTACGTTTTTCACACGCCATTATAGTCACAATATTTCACACGACAACACAGAAAAGCTCAATTTGAAGAGCAAAATAAGAAAACACATCAACATAGCACTGAAAATAATATCTACTTAATTGCAAGCGCAGCTGCCAAATACTTGGTGCAAATCTACATGCATGCCACAACTGTTTTACTGTACAACAATGAAAGACTGCAACTACAAAGGAGATATTCTCTACAAGTACGTGCTAGCAATAAACAAAAGCTTCACTAATTGCACAAACTACAAGAAAAAAATCTGAAGATTCCAGTGAGGTATCCTCGGCTAAGGGTCGACACATGAAACGTCCCCTTAGAAAAATTATACATGACGGTGCTTAAACTGACACACAATATTTTTTTTAGCGCAACGCAATCTGACTTTCAGTAATCCCTACAAGACAATGGCCCTGACTAAATTAACCTATACGTTTCACAAATCACTTACCTCACAAAAATCTTCGTTACTCGAACTACTGCAATACAGCGAGCGCCACTACTGCCAGTTAAATAAAAGATTAAAACTACGGAAGGCACTAACTACTGATAGGCATAGTTAGCAAATGAAAGATTTGAATAGAGAACAAACAATGTATTTACTTTAATAGTCATAATATATATAGCAGTTCATGCCATCCAGTCTTACAAATTTCAAAACTCCGCCATTTCTCTCCCCACATCCACCACTGCTGGCGGCTCACCTCCAACTGCGCAAAGCTACGCGCTGTTAACAGCCAACTGCCCAACGCTACAATGGCGGACAACAATGCAAACCAGCCCCAGACTGCACACAACACAGCCAGTATTTTCATACAGAACGCTGCGTGGCGTTACCAACAAGAAAACCTAAATAGCCTACTTACAACCAATCCGCCTAACGTCCGATCACCGGTACAACGTTGGAATATTTTTAGGCAAGGGCGACAAGCAAACAGCACTACGTCTTCAGGAAACACCCAAGGCCGAAGGAAACACTAGAACCAAGGTAGACCTCCAAAAAATAAGCACAGTACAATAGAAGAGGCTGTCGAACTACACGCCGTGTTAGACAGCATCAACACAATGAGGACAGGTACACTGCCAGAAAAGAACGCTAAGCTCCGGGGCAGGTAAATGGGGCATTAGCGGCCACAAGGTAGGTAATACCGCTGGTTGCTCTTCACTAATAAGAATATTACTAAATACAATGATGAATAACAAATAGAGATAGACGGCTGCAGTATTTGACCGCCTCGAAACACTTCACTCGTTGCCGCCAGGCTCAGCAACCCTGGGAGCACCAGTTTGCCGATCAAAGGCGAGATCTCACAATAGTCGTGGTTGCATTAGCGGTTAACTCTTCACTCAACTTAAACGTCCAGGCTTTGGTGTGCAACGAGGTCGTCGCTCTCGCAACTACCCCTCCTCGATCCGGCAGTGGCAGCACGCCGCCCCCGGCTCCAGCTTGCCCTCGCCCTGCACGTCCCTGTTAGGTGCTGCACCCCAAGCCGACCTGATGTCCCTTCGCCATCCCCCTTCCCCCCAATCCAGTTCGCAGACAGCATTAAAATAATTGATCATTCAAAACCACAAGATACATACGGATCCGGGAAAACAACTCCACCAACAACTCACATACTAAAACCAGTTACTGTGAAACAACATGGACGAATTACAATTCGGCACAAACGCAGAAATGCCAGAAACGGTCGGAAGACCAAATATACGTCGTCCACTGCGACGACCGATCGAACGACCAACTCACTTGAAAGATCCCAGTGTAAATCGTCGACTGGCTACTTATTGCCATGAGGATATTTCGACGGGCACACACACACAACACACACACACACACACACACACACACACACACAGACATAGACACGCACAGGTGAAAGTTGTACTACTCGGATATCACGGTCCATTCAACTCAAACTCGATGAATCCGGTCCTTGACGGGGTCGGGCACTCGCGCTCGCTACCACATCCTTCCGTTGGACAGTGCATGTGTCTTGCCAGCAGTCGGGCAAGTACTGGCTGCCCGACCTCATTGCTGCTCCGTCCCAACTCAACTAGGTCGACACATGACGACCCGGAAATACTAGAGGCAGCTCCAAAGATAGTACCACAGTTCGAGCTATCGACAAGTGCTGCTGCTGCCACTCACGGAGAGACAAGGCGAGCAAACGTAGTGGCGCCAGTGAACACACTATAAAAACGAGACGCCACTATCGCTATTACAAGATGCCAAGCTATGAGCGGCATCAACACGAGCCGCACACGGCTCAAATCCTGCCTTTCTATTCCCATGAAAATGTGAGAAATTTCGCACTATCAGTAATTCTGTTAGGCCAGTCTCGTGTACTATCTACCCTCCTACGCACTGTATATCTCACGTCATCCAATAATATAAGACTGTTCTGAACTTCGGCAAAATTCCAAACAGCCAAGATTGCTGGTTAGTTATTTATTTAGATGGCCGGTTTCGGTAAGACTATGTCACAATCTTCCAATCTTCCTAAGGTGGTAATGAAGTATTATCAAAACTGGCCAACTAAATAAATCCTTTGTTAGCAATATTGGCTCTTAGAATTTAGTTGAAGTTCATTACACTAAAGATCGCTCCCATTCTGGCAATTTAAGGAATATATAAAAACTTTCTAACTTGGTACCAACCTTAAAAATTGTCTACGGGTATCTGTAAGTCGTAGTAGGGAAATTTTTTCAGCATTCCCCTCTATTTTCCTGCTTCGAGGCACTTGTATATTCACCATATTCGCTACAAATTTGTTGCCGCCCCTTCGAACCGGGGTTGAGCTGCTTATATAGAACTTGGCCTTCTGATCAGTTGGTTTGCTGGGACTCGTCCTGTGGCAACTATCGTTAGCCTCCTGCTGACTGTGCAGTGTGAAGAAGTAAGTGTCGCTTGTCGCTGTAGCACGAAGAGCTATTTTCGTATCTCAGAGTAAATATTCTAAGCAGCTCGTGTCTGTGTATCTTGAATGAGGAATTCACTTTGCTATTTATCTTGCACTTTATGAAATAGGGGTTGCGCATCTGAGGAAATCTGGTTTATTCTTATTTCAGTCTTCGCAACAATTTCAATCGTATTGCCCCGTTATGATCTTCAGTTTTCCAGTTAATTTTCTGTGTTTCTGTTTTCCAGCTAAAGTATTGGAGTAAGATTTGGTGTGGTTTGAAATTTGAATAAAAATTTAGTAATTTATGAAATCTGCATCTGTTTATGAATCTTACTTTCTAGAAGATCTAAAATTATTACGTGACCCTACTTTAACAAATGTAATCAAAATACACCATGATGATTTTTCATTGTGATTGTATTCTCCTTGTGCGCAGTGACAAAATTTTTAATGGAATGTCGTACAACACGCGAAGTTATTTGCTGCGGTGACGAGTTGGTAGCGTTCGCAGGTTTTTATTTCGATGCTAAAAGCGGTGTTAATGCACATTTGGTAAACACTATACGACTTGTTTATCAGTATACACTATCTATCAAAAAGACCCGGACAGCAGTTAGTGGTGTTTAACATAGGTATGTCTACCCTTCATGTGTATGACCACTTGAACTCTGCTTTTAAATGAGGCGTCTGAAAGTTTGTGGAGCAATGGCAGTCCATTAGATTAGATTAGATTAGTTTTTCGTTCCATATATCCGTACTGAGGAGATCCTCGTGGCTGTGGAACATGTCACATTTTTTAAAGCTGAAATAACAATACTAATAGTATGAGTGTATACTATATGTCATTTTAAACCTGAAATAACAATACTAATAGTATGAGTTTATACAATACATCATTTGTTTCTAGTAAAAAATTCGTCAATGGAGTAGGACTTGGCCACTAGTAAGTCTTTCAGGCTTCATTTAAACTGATCTTTATCTGTAACTAAATTTTTTATGTTTGCTGGCAAATTATTGAACGTGAGTGTTCCTGAGTAGTGAACCCCTTTTTGAACTAATATAAGTGCTTTTAAGTCCTTATGCAGATCATTTTTGTTCCTGGTATTGTATTTATGAGCTGTTTGTTAGAAAAAGAGATATATTATTTAGGACAAATTTCATTAAGGGGTAAATATACTGAGAGGCAGTAGTTAGTATACCCAGTTCCTTTAAGAGGTTTCTACAGGACGTTCGTGAATATACTCCACAAATAATAATTATTACATGCTTTTGGACTCTGGAAACTTTTGTTTGACTTGAAGAGTTACCCCAAAATATTATACCATCCTCCTTAAAGAGCCGAAACCAGAGTGAAGTTAGATGCTGGCGTCTGAAGCGAAGTCAACGTGCTAACTCGTCCCAATGGTGTTCCATTGGGTACAGATCCGGTCTTTGGCAGTCCAGCCCGTTTCAGGAACGTTACTGTCCACAAAACATTGCCTCAAAGATGTTTAGATTAGATTAATTATTCATTCCATAGGCACATAAAAGCGGGACTCCTCCTGGGTGTGGAACATATCAGATAACACATTACAAAAATGTAATTAGAAAAACTTGAGTTTCATTACTTTTAACGATCCTCAGTCAATAAACAGTAAAATTTTGTACATAAATTAAATTTAAACTTCTAATATTTATAGGTTAAATACTTACATCTGCTTTCATTAAATCCATCATTCAGACATTTGCTAGTTTCTTGGCTATTACAACCAAGTATTGTCAAAAAATAAAGTAAATTATTCATTTCAGTGATCCTCAGTTAAGAACAGTCGGATTATTTACAAGATTTAATATTAAACTTCCACTACTTACAGACTTAAGACTTACATTTGCTTTCCATACATCCATCATTCACACAGTAGGTAGTTACTTGGCTGTTACAACCAAGTATTGTCACAAAATTAAAGTATAATAAATTTTCATAAAAAAGGTCTACTGCACTTGTTGAGAAACTCATAGATGGGATAGAAGGAGTTGGCCACCAAAAATTGTTTTAAATTATGTGTAAATTGTACCTTGCCTTAAACTAAACTCTTAATGATAGCTGTTAACTTATTGAAAATATGCGGTTCTGAATACTGGACTCCTTTCTGGGCAAGAGTAAGTGATTTTAAATTTTTATGTATATTGTTATTATTCCTAGTGTTGATACTGTGTACTAAGCAGTTAGGGAGAAAGAGATGTATAGTTTACAACAAACTTCATTGCTTTGTGGCAGGGTGCAATGTCATGGTGATACAATCATCGACTCCGAAAGGTCCCTCTGTGCATGCAGTATACATTGCTGTAAAATGTATTCAGACCCTTACCCATCACGCGTTTTCTTAAGCGCAACGAGGGGACTATGTCCTAACTCCACGAAAGACCTCCGTATACCGTATCACTATAACCTCTGTGTTTACCGACTGAGGTGATGCATTGGTTAGCACACTGGATTCGCATTCTGGAGGACGACGGTTTAATTCCCTTCCGACCATCAACATTTAGGCTTTACGAGCTTATCCTAAATCACTTAAGCCAAATGCTGGGATGGTTCCTTTGAAAGGGCACAGCCGATCTCGTTCCCCAGCCTTCCATAATGCGAGCTTTCCTCCGTGCTTCGCTGTTGGCATACAAGTGATGGTAACGTAGTCCGGGAATTCGCCAAACCCAAATCCTTCCACTGGATTCCCAAGCTTATCGCATGAATCAGTAATCCTAATGACTCACTACAACTATCCATTGCCCAGTAGTGTCGGTCTTTTCACAACGTCAATCGTCTTGTCGCTCTTTTCACAGCCTGAATCGTCGCTTAGCACTTACTAAAGGACAAAGAAATTTGTGGCTTATGAGGAGCTGCTCGCGATTGCACCCCAGCACAGTCATTGTGCTAACTGGACTGCTGGTGACATTTTTTATCCCGCGATTGATTCCTTCCGGTGGTTCCATGCGACTTTTCCCAGCCATTGTCCACAATTTTTACGGTCCATGTCCGTCAGTAGGTGACGTATATCTTGTCTTGTTCAACTGTTGTTGTTCCATCACGTTTTCGATTAACGTACATGTCACTAACAGTCGAGTGAGTAGCTTGAGAAGGATTTAATTGTGTTTGATTTGATACTCAAAAGCGCGTCGAATAACTAGTTCACGTTCGTAGTCACTGACCACTCCTGAGCGACTCATCCGGCCCTTACCGCTGGTAGGCATCTTGTTATATTTATTTATGAGTTCCTATGACATATGGGTGCCTAAACACATTTGATCTGTTAGTGAATACCAAAATTAAAACACGAAATTAGTAAAATCGGTACCAAATTTTTCCTGAAATTGTGAAATAGCTCTGGCTAAAAAATAAAACGAACTGATGAAAACAACGTGTCAAATTTCTTGAGTCGCGTTGTGCATCCCACTGAGTAAATTCAATATTATTACACTCATGTTAGTTATAGGTAGCTTCTACAGCTACACCCTTCAAACTGCTTTTGCAACATTTGGAATAAACGCACAGGAATGAATCAGAATGTCATTAGATTAAGAGAGGGAACATTTCAATGTAAGAAGTGATGTTTAATTCTAGTGGCTGTATTATATCTCTCTTTAAGGCATCACATAAAAGTGTCCGCCATTTATTTCACCCTGACAGTGCTGAGATAATGCTACATAGCACATCGGATATCAGCTGGCCTGAGAAAATGATACCTCTGCTGCTGTCTTCGTAAAGGCATCGGTCGCGGCGGCAGCCCCGGTCACCGCGCGCGAAGTCTGGCGGACGTCCTGCAAACCGTGTTTCGAACAGCAAGTTTGGAGATTTTTGCCGAACAAATTGCCTTTGCATTGATTGGATGAGCCGAGGTTTGCGCATTATTTCCATCACCGAGCCGCCGGATACGTGACAGTGAATGCGGAAAGAGGGCCGGCGAACCGGGAAATCCAGCACCGCCGGCTGACGCGCCTTTATTAGTGTGTAGCGCAGCGTGTAATTATTTGTTTGTGTCCTCTTCTGCGTTTTGAAAAACGATACTGCGTTTTTAATCGAATCTGGTGGAGACTGGACCGCGTGAGGGTGAGTTGAGCGCTTTTTATCTTGCGCACAACGTTGCGCGATAAGGGCGAATGCAGAACCGCTATTCAGAACAGTAGCACCGTAGCTCCAGTTCAGAAACTCCAGTTTCTTCTTTTTCTACATATTCTTCACACCATACCTGTATCTGCACATTGATTTTCCTGTATCATCAGTTATCTTTTATCTCTTTCTCTCTTTCTCTCTCTCTCTTCCTCTTTCTCTCTCTCTCTCTCTCCTCTCTTTCTCTCTCTTACGAGTACAATACGACCGTATAAGATCCTTACATAATGTTTCCAGATTTTCAAGATGATGAGGTGAAGTTACTGGTATAACAGATAATCTTCCACTGTCAACAACTTATTGTTAACATTTCTAATTAACTCTTTTCCCTCGGCGAAATGAGCTCCTGTTTTCCATTTAAATTTACTGTGATAATATTTCAGCCCACTCATACACTGAGATTGCCCTGGTATTATACGCAGGAAGTATACTAGAGATAATCTCAGCGGACAAAACATTGATCATATCCTTAAGAGCTCACACTGGACGCTCTGAAGCATTGAAAATGGTGCAGAAACCACACTAAGAGCTCCTCTGGTTTTCCACCGCTGCCAGTATAGTATTTGTGTCTGTTGGCTTAATGGAATCATTGACGCCGACATGTGATCTTGACAGAATGGTGAAAAGAGAAAAATTGTTTGGACGAGTACGTGGCCACTGTAACGGCACTTTGACTACCGCGCCTCCGCCAATACAAAGATATGATTTGAGTTCGCGCATGCAGATGAGCGCTGCGCCAGCGACCGAGTTTTATAAACAATTTTGATCTTTTTTTTTTTTTACTTTTGCGTAGATGTTTGTTTTTAACAACTAATTGATTACTCCCTCTCTCTTGTCTTCATACGAAAGACGTGTATTTTTCGGCGCTGTGTTAAATATGCTTTTAAGTGGAAATTAAAATTATATTACGAAACGAAGTTGTTTCAATAGTGATTCGAAATGGCTATCACCGAATTTGTAAATTGATCCTGACAGTGACAACTTGAAGAAGTTTTCAACAGACGGAGAAGAGTGAAAGACGGGTCGTCCTACAAGAGAATTAGGAGGACAGCCACGAAGACTATATTGTAATTAGTACTGCGTTTCTAACAAGATTATAAAATAATTTCAACTAGTTTCTGATGCTATTTCCGTACAGTCGCTTTTTGTAGTGTTGCCTACCCGGTCTGCCATGCCCGGTCAAATTACATCACTATCTCAATCAATAATACGAAGTCCGCCAAATCCGTAACTTATTCCACCAAAATTCAAAACCCAATCAGGTTTTCTATTTTATATTTTCACGGCAGAACCCCGAGGAAAGGAAACACTACACCACACTCTGGGTGCACGTTCACGAATTGCTACTGTATCAACAAAGACTGTCCATCGTGTCTCCAAGGAATGTTGTTCCACGGGCTGCGTGTAACAGCGCCTGAGAGAATGGTGTTCGAAAAAGAATACTCTCCGACAGAGACTGGAGATCAGTGTCACATGTTGTAATGACAATCTATTTCAATCCAGACAGGAATCTCTACTGTCAGTTAACAGAAGTCCATTTCAACCAATTTCCGAGGGAAAGATTGCTAAGGGATATGTTGTTGTTGTTGTTGTGGTTGTGGTATTCAGTCCTGAGACTGGTTTGATGCAGCTCTCCATGCTACTCTAAACTGTGCAAGCTGCTTCATCTCCCAGTACGTACTGCAGCCCACATCCTTCTGAATCAGCTTAGTTTATTCATCTCTTGGTCTCCATCTACGATTTTCACCCTCCACGCTGCCCTCCAATACGAAATTGGTGATCCCTTGATGCCTCAGAACATGTCCTACCAACCGATCCCTTCATCTAGTCAAGTTGTGCCACAAACTCCCCTTCTCCCCAATTCTACTCAGTACCTCCTCATTAGCTATGTGATCCACCCACCTAATCTTCAGCATTCTTCTGTAGCACCACATTTCGAAAGCTTTTCTTCTTGTCCGAAGTATTTATCGTCCGTGTTTCACTTCCATACATGGTTACAGTCCATACAAATACTTTCAGAAACGACTTCCAGACACTTAAATCTATACTCGATGTTAACAAGTTACTCTTCCTCAGAAACGCTTTCCTTGCTATTGCCAGTCTACATTTTATATCCTCTCTACTTCGACCACCATCAATTATTTTGCTCCCCAAGTAGCAAAACTCCTTAACTACTTTAAGTGTCTCATTCCCTTATCTAATTCCTTCAGCATCACACGAGTTAACGCCACTGCATTCCGTTATCCTCGTTTTGCTTTTGTTGATGTTCATCTTATATCCTCCTTTCAAGACACCGTCCATTACGTTCAACTTCTCTTCCAGATCCTTTGCTGTCTGTGACAGAATTAAAATGTCATCGGTGAACCTTAAAGTTTTTATTTCTTCTCCATGGATTTTAATACCTACTCCGAATTTTGCTTTTGTTTCCTTTATTGCTTGCTCAATATAGAGATTGAATAACATCGGGGACAGGCTACAACCCTGTCTCACTCCCTTCCCAAGCACTGCTTCCTTTTCATGTCCTTCGACTCTTATAACTGCCATCTGGTTCCGGTACAAATTGTAAATAGCATTTCGCTCCCTCTATTTTACCCCTGCCACCTTCAGACATTGTCAAAAGCTTTCTCTAAGTCTACAAGTGCTAGAAACGTAGGTTTGCCTTTTCTTAATCTAGCTTCTAAGATAAGTCGTAGGGTCAGTATTGCCTCACGTGTTCCGATATTTTTACGGAATCCAAACTGATCTTCCCCGAGATTGACTTCTACTAGTTTTTCCATTCGTCTGTAAAGAATTCGCGTTAGTGTTTTGCTGGCGTGACTTATTAAAATGATAGTTCGGTAATTTTCACATCTGTCAACACCTGCTTTCTTTGCGATTGGAGTTATAATATTCTTCTTGAAGTCTGACGGTATTTCGCCTGTCTCATACATTTTGCTCACCAGATGACTGAGTTTCGTCAGGACCGGCTCTCCCAAGGCTGTCAATAGTTCTAATGGGCTGTTGTCTACTCCTGGGCCTTCTTTCAGTGCTGTGTCAAACTCTTCACGCAATATCATATCTCCCATTTCATCTTTATCTACATCCTCTTCAATTTCAATAATATTGCCCTCTAGTACCTCGCCCTTGTATGGACCCTCTATATACTCCTTCCACCTTTCTGCTTTCCCTTATTTGCTAATAACTGGGTTTCCATTTGAGCTCTTGATATTCATACAAGTGGTTTTCTTTCCTCCAAAGGTCTCCTTAATTTTCCTATAGGCAGTATCTATCTTACCCCCAGTGAGATAAGCCTCTACATCCTTACGTTTGTCCTATAGCCATGCCTGCTTAGCCATTTTGCACTTCGTGTCGATCACATTTTTTGAGACGCTTGTGTTCCTGTTTTGCTTGCTTCATTTACTACATTTTTATATTTTCTTCTTTCATCAATTAAATTCAATATTTCTTCTGTCATCCAAGGATTTCTACTAGCCCTCGTCTTTTTACCCACTTGATCCTGTGCTGTATGTATGCCATGGAAATGTGGAGTCGGGTAACTCCCAAACGGACATTGATAGTGTAATAGGGTGACGTACAGCTGCAAGTCTTCAAACAACACAGAAAGTGGAAAGTAGCTGACTAGAGGTAAGTAGAAGGATCTGACGACTGGCAGTTTCGCATCTCTGAATTGATACTAATGACCGACGGCTTACTGAGTCCCGTAACCCGCTGCCGACATTGATCAGTGTTGTTTTACTGATTTTTTCCGTACCACTACTCGGGTGCTCAAATTCAGGTTACAATGAACATGAAATAGGATTTTAACATCATCTTCTCGAGTCCAAAGTGTTTGTACTCTTTTCTACATCTTTATGGTGAGTATGCAGTGTCTTCGAAGATGACAGGAGCTATGTTCATAGGACTGCATACATACATTCCTAATTCGTCGGCACCCCGTCGCACCACGATTGGTCTCCCTAAATCAAACAATCTTACTCACGAGGAAACCCTTGAGTGCGAGGTCGCAAGTTCCATCATTCGTACGGCTCGTTTAAAGTGTTGTGTGAACAATTTTGACAGGAACAATACAAGTATTATTTGCCAGTGAATCACCACGTGCAGCATGAGGGCGACAGAAAACGGGTGTCCTGGAGGTGTAGTGATAAAGCTTTTGCGGAATGTATGTATTACACTTCACAAAATGGACATCGTCGACATTCAAGATATATTCAAAACAAATCATTAACTAGCACCGTGAACACCGAATGAAATGGGACGCACCACCGTGATCACAAAGGTTCGCACCGTTGAAGTCGATTACGAACTCCTCGGGAGTTAAAAACTGTGCAGGACGTTCTGCTAGGTATTCTCTCTTAAGGAAAGCAAATTGAAACGTATTGATGCAACGGGGTGATGAGAACGGATGGAACGTGATGGCATCCAACTGAATGCGAAACAAGCTGCCGTGGAGGTTATTGTGAAACAGAGTATGTTTTAAGGAGTGGCTGCAGATAACGCGATAATATGTTTTATGGGCACGGAAAAAACAAACACACACAGACTGAATTTGTCCACTTGTTCCAGTTGGTATGAATTGTAATGTCCACATTTCCGAGAGTGATAGTTCGTTCTAAAGGAGTATGGTTTTTATACGCAGACCGGGAAGCAAACTTAAGCAAGTTATTTAGGCCAGATATTGACAAAAAACAGTACTCATATTATAGCTGTAGTTCCCTTATGCAAATTTTCCGGCTCTTGCTTGCTGTGACGTAAATATTCCCTACTGCCCTTGGAAGATCACAAATGCGAGAAAGAATCATAGGAGGCTGAGCAACTCCAATTTCTGGCAGTACAATAAGTAACTTCCCAGCCAATTTACCAACTAGATTAACATCTGGCATAATTGTATATGAATGCGTTAAGACATTGATGTCAGCTGATCTATATACAACTCTATTGGTACTACAAATTTCCAGGATTCCTTTCATATGCATTCCCTCTTCAAATCCCGATTGTTCAGAGTTCTAAACAAGTTCGTTACTGAAGGATGGGCTAAGTTCATCTCACATACAGATTTTCGGGCCGATTCCGCAGTCTGCTGTGCATCGTCAAATTGACACTTTGTTTCAGATTTCGTTATCTTACGTCTTCCAAGTTAGCAGCATTGTTTCAACTTAAGCAACTATTCACTGCTTCCCTCGAGATCACTATAATCCATGCCGAGCGCCACTTGGTGTGCATAACGTAATAGGTCACTGCCATGCGCATTCTGTACATAGTGTCGAGCATCCTTGAAACGCACAAACAGCAGTTTTTGTAACAAATTCGCCTTGTCCTTCCTTGAATATCCGTAGTTTTTCTTTTGCACCACACGGTCATATTGCTGAGGACTTATTCGAAATCTCCATGTGCGTAATTATGATTAGTATCCGCTGCTTGGGGAACGGTTATTCTTTACAGCTTTTCACTGGAGACGGGATTTATGGCTCCCTGGCAGACAATGTTGATGAATTATATGGCTCGACAGCCGTTTCACTATCAGTTTCAATTATTAAGCAGGTATCGCCATCACTGCAGTCCTCATGAACATTGTACGCACAGTGTAGCGTATACGACACCACACATTCCACTTACTCATCTAGTATTTCATCTACCACTTCTTCCTCACCCTGCGAAACTCGTTGGGTTCCTTTCTAACGAATTGTTAGCTTCAATAACGGTTGTAGATTCCGGAGCGGGAAGGAGCGCCTGGTCCCCGTCACGAATCCGCCAGCCGGATTTGTGTAGAGGTCCGTTGAGCCGGCCAGTCTGAGGATGGTTTTTGGGCGGTTTTCCATCTGCCTCTGCAAATGCGGGCTGGTCCCCCTTATTCCGCCTCAGCTACACTATGTCGGCGATTGCTGCGCAAACAAGTTCTCCACGTACGCGTACACCACCATTACTATACCACGCAAACATAGGGTTTACACTTAAGTGGTGTTAGACGTTCTCTGGGGGGGGGGGGGGGGGTGTGGAGCGGCGGAGGGGTGAAGTGGACTGCGGTAGTCGTCGTGAGGTTGTGGACCACTGCGGCTGCGGCGGGGACGGAGCCTCTCCGTCATTTCTAGGTCCCCAGTTAGCATATAACATACAACTGTTGTAGATATAATGCAATGTTTGCTTCGTTTATCATTGCTACTGCTCTGCTTTGTGTGAACAATACTAGCACTGCAGCGGTGTTGTTACTCGTCGACTAAGCAGTTCAACTACACTCCGCAGCCTCGTGCTGTGCTCCAGACCTTCAGTCTCACTCCCTGTTGCCATTAGCAGCCAACATAGTGGTTGCGTAGGGGACGATATGTTGGGCGTCGAATGCCATAAACATCATTGGTCTTTTCCGACATCGCATACAAAAGGCTCCTTGTAAGTTGATGGCGTCTTCGTCAATTCCTTTTGTAACAAGAAGACTATCATCAATCAAGAAACGAGAAAAAGACATCTGTAAATAAATATAGGGTGTAACTAAATTCCGAAATGTACTGTGTATTACAGTATAAACACACACATTGAATTTTAAAAGACAAATGCACCAGACAGATTCAGAAAGCATAGTGGAGTCTCAGTAATTTGTGGCCTGTATTATAGAACACAGGGAGAAATGTTAGTTACCTCTTCATCTGGGATTCAGTCGTTTAGTGAGAGACTTTCATACAGTTTCGATGGAATCCTTATCATATGTTCTAATAATTCATTGATTCAGCCTGTGTGAATACACTAGAAATATATTCAGCGCTAATTTTCTTGGAACTTCATCTGTATAATGACAAATTTAGTACTGAAAGTAGTCAAGATTATATATTATTAGTAGTCAAGATTATATATTATCAAAAGAGTTCTCAGCAGCCCCGTACACGTTTCCAGAATCGTACCACTTGGAGAGTGAACAAGGAATACCTGTTAATCTAACAAGCGTGAACCCATCAGTTTTCTTGACGGCATTGCACGTTCTCGCGTTACTACTGATAAAACTGAACACTTAAAGATGAACGTCAAAAACGAATGGGAGAACTTAATGGAGAAAATTTGAGAGTAAGCATGAGTGTGAACTGCAATACGAGTAAAATAAGACATATGCAACGAATCCATAGGTTTATATACAATGCGTATTTGAACCATCAGCTGCTTTTATTTTACATCCAAAACTCTACCGTTTTCGGTCTTGGACCTTCTTCACGGATGAAGGGTTAAAATGGTTTAAGCCACCATACTGCATTAGTCATTACTTAAAATGTGTAGTACATGCCGTGAATTGTAAATATATGACACAGGACTTTAAAAGCAAACATACGAATGCCAAATGTATACAGGCAAATATTGACAAATTTATAAGCAAACAGATAGAATTAAGAATGAAATTATTCAACCTTGTGAAGAATTTTTCAATATAGATCAGTTGAAGACAACAACTGGATGAACAACGAGGTAAATAAACAGAATAGTATGAAACGACTAGAGTGCTATTGATACCCTCCGTCTCCCACAACTATGCTTCCGACGTGCCTGAAAAAGAGCGCATGTATTCCGTTTGTTTAATTAGTCCCTCAAGCTTCTTTGACGAATAGGTTGAACAGCAGGGGCGATAGACTAAGTAATTGCCTTACAAATTTTTTAACCCATGAACATCTTTCTTGGTCTTCCACACCATTTTACAAACCTAACCCTTATTTCAATTTTCTTTTCCACTCTTCTATATGTTATTCTTGTTATGAATTTGGACATATGAGCTTTTAAGCAGATTGTGCCATAATTCCTACACTTGTCGGTTATTGTTGTCTTCAGAGTCGTGTGGATGACATTTGTCCGAAGGTCTGATGGTATATCGTCAGTCTCATATAGTCTATACACCAACGTGAATAGTTTTGTGGCCACTTCCCCAGTTATTTTAGAAATTCCCCATGGAGTGTAAACTGTCGCTTCCACCTTTTTTGACTTATAATCCTCCAAAGCCCTTCTGGATCCACTATCTCTTCCCCATAGACACCTGTTTCTTCTTCTGTCACAAGATAAATCGCCCTCAGTGTAGCCTTTTCACGTATCCGCTCTCTCCTTGAACTTAACATTGGAATTCCTATCGCAATCTTAATGTTACCGCTCTTGCTTTTAGTTTCACGAAAGGTTGTTTTGTCTTTCCCATATGCTGAGCCGTCGGACAATCATTTCTTTTTCGGTTTCTTCACATTTTTCATGCAGCCATTTCGTCTTGCTTCCCTGCACTTAATACTTAGTTCATTCCTAACGGTCTTGTATTTATGTATTCCTGAACCACCCTGAACATTTCTGAACTTTCGTCTTCCGTCGGTCAATGAATAATTTGTTTACTACCCATGCTTTCTTCGCAGTTACCTTCCATGTACCTATGTTTTTCTTTGCAACTTCATCTTCAACTGAAATGCCTACTTAGCTGTTCATTATCGAAGTATCCACAGCCTCAGAGAACTCCAAGCGTGTTTCTTCATTCCTTAGTACTTCCGCATCCAAACATTGTGGCATTTATGACACGCGTCTGCCCACGTTTATTACGTTTTGTTGCTATGTTTTAATGCACAGTGTAGGAAGATTTTGTTGCGGGTGCTGGCAAATAGTTACGATCGCATGGCTGACTGACAGAACGACGCACCAGACGATCACACAGAGTGAGAAAGGCCAGACGACTAAATGTCTATCGTATTGTAGCAGAGAGAGAGAGGGTGAATGGGGATATACTTCCCACGTTGGATGCCAAGAAAGAAATCCCTTATTCTTTACAGCGAGTACTAAATTACAGTTCCGCCGTGCTTGTGACGATAGCTTCAGTGAGAATTTATTAATGATAATTTCAGTATCACTCAATTCATTACGAAATGCTAATCTCCAATTTTAGTAACTGTCAGTGCTTATTGATGGAAAAGATGGACTGCTCGCAAGTTCGCTCTCAGAGGGCAGTTGCGAAACTGCTAAGATAGCTCACTACTAGTCTATGATCGGTTTCCGAGGAGGTAATACATGATTATGTGTGTGAACCTGAGTCATGTAAAGACGGATGAGACTGTTGGAAAACTGAATCGGATGATGTACCGTACCTGTGTGATTTTGCGTTAATTAAAGTCAGTCTACGATTGGTATTCGAGGTGGCAACACGGGAACTAGTGTGTTAAGTGCAACTCCGAGTATGAATGAATTGATTGTTAAATATGCGTCGGAAAACCTATTTGTGCAATCTCGTGTTTATTCTAAGATCGTGTGAAGAATTTTGTGACTTTTGAGGTTCTTGGGAACTAATGAATACTGACTGCGAATCTTGTTATGAATATTAACGATAGAATGCCTCTCAGAATCTTTATCTTGATTTTTAGCTTCTACACACAGAAATAAAATCCAGTTGCATCCCAATATTTCCTAATTTCAGTTTTGATAGCACTGAATTCTTTCCGATTTGCCACTTCTTTATGCATTATTTACTGAACGCGCGTCACAATCTGAGGTCAGTGGAGATGGAACCAATTCGGACGACAATTACATCTTCACAAGAAGAAAGCTACACAAATTACGTCCAGTTACGCTACGAATAATGAGCGCGGACGTTATTAATTATAGAAATCATCCTTTTTCGTTAATCCTGACATATGTTTTTTCGTGGAAAATGATATTCAGGAATCCACTGTGTAGTATTTGAGCATAACAATCCGCATCTTTTGGGAATTATACTTGACGTACTCTCATGCATACTTTACATCTAGAATCCCTTGTCTGGGGAAAATTACCTTTAAACAGCAGTTAATTTTAATAGGATGCATTAATCACCCAGTACACTTTACCCTTCTATGCGCGCTGATTCATCCTGACTAGTCCCGTAAGCTTCAGCGTAATCTTCATTATGACTGAATTGTGATCTAAATCCATATCTGCTCCTGGATACGCCTTACAAACCAAAATCTGATTTTGAAATCTTCGTTTGACTGTGATGTAATGTAACTGAAACCCTCCTGAGTCTCCCGAGCTTTCCCAAGATTCTTGATCTATCTGATATTGCAGAACTCAATCTTTGCCCTCTTTGATTCCTAGTACGAAGCCCTAATTCTCCCTTAACCACTTCTTCTACTACTTCCCCTACAACCGCTTCCCAATGCTCAACGACTATTAGATTTTCATCTCCCTTTACGTGCTAAATTCAATATCCTCATATACATTCTCACTTCATCCCCTGCTTTCGACGTCGGCATATATGCCTGAACTATTGTTGTCAGTGTTGGCTTGCTGTCGATTCTAATGATAACAAACCTATTACTAAAGTGTTCGCAGTAGCTCTCTCTTTTCTACCTTGCTATTCATAACAAATCCTACTCCCGTTATACCGTTTTCCGCTGCTATTGATATTACCCTAAACTCGTATCACCAGAAATCCTTCCCTTCTTTCCATTCCACTTCACCGACGCCCACGGGCCTTAGAAATTCTATTTGCGGATTTTTTGCCTTTCTTATCGCGACGAAACTTATGAAATTTCACGCCCCGACTGGTGGAACGATATCCTTTCGTTAGTTATCCAATCTTTTTCTCGTGGCCACCTCTCCCTTGGCAGTCCACTCCCGGAGATCTTCGTGGAAGACAGTCCGGAATCTTTTGGCAATGGAGAGATTATCATTGAAATGTATCAATTACTCACACCATGTCCTGTGGATACACGTTATATTCTTTAAAGTAGTGGTTTCCATTACCTTCTGTACCCTTATGCCGTTGATCATTGCTGATTCTTCGCTTCTTAGGCTCAGTTTCCCAGTTAAAAGGCAATAGAGTGCCCAGAAACTCTGTCAGTTCCTCTGCTCTCTTTGAAAAGGCCATTGGTTGAATAAAGGTGACTTCTTTCGCCTGTGGTTTTCGGCCGCCATTGCTGATCATTTTCATTGAAGATTTAAGCAATTACGGAGTTCGAACCCGAGACCGAGGATGTTTTAATTACTATTCAAAGACGCTGCCGCTACACCACGGTTGACAGTCTATTCGTAGAAGAAGCAGTGAAGCAATAAAAGAAAACTTCAAGAGTTGGATTAAAATTCAAGGTGAAAAGATATATATGTTAAGATTAGCTGATGACATTGCTATCCTCAGAGACTGTGAAGAAGAATGACAAGACCTGTTGAATGGAATGACTAGTGTAATGAGTACATAATATGGACTGAGAGTAAACTGAAGAAACACGAAAACAGTGATAAGTAGCAGAAACGAGAACAGTGAGAAACATGACATCAGAATTAGTGATCACGAAGTTACGGCATTCTGTTGCCTAGGCAGCAAAGTAACCCATGACGGACGGAGCTACGAGAGCATAAAAAGCAGACTAGCACTGTCAGAAAGGGCTTGCTGGCCAAGAGAATTCTGTGGTGTCTTAACCTGAGGAAAAGTTTCTGAGAATGTAGTTCGGAGCGCAGCATTGTGCAGTGGGACACGAAGTGTGGGAAAGCATATGAGATGTGGTGCCACAGAATGGGAAGGTTCTCCGCAGAACAGACGAGGGAAGGAATACTTGGAAAACATTAATAGGACAGGATGGGACAGGATGATGGGACATGTATCAAGGTATTAAAGCATCAGGGAATAACTTCCATAGTACTAGAGGGAGCTTTAGAGGGTAAAATCTGCAGAGGAAGACAGAGACTGCGATACATACAACAAAAATTGAGGACATAGGTTGCAGTTCCTACTCTGATATGGAAGGATGGATGGAGGAAGTTTTTTGCTGGTCTTGAAGATCAAGAAATATTGACTGGAGGATCTTACGGAAGGTGGTAGTGGGTGGATGATAGTACAAGACATAAAGGACAACGCTTGCGTACTCGTATATTTGAAGACCGTAGTAATCAGGAAAGTCTAGTAGACATCCGTATGCAGTTTTAGTAATCCTGCTCATTTAATAATAGTGCCCACAATGAAATACTGTTTAGACCTACATTTTGCCCAGCGAAACTATACATCCGCGTTCAGTTGTTTTGCAGAGAAGGACTATTACAATAGCTAGTAGAGTTTAGCACAGTGAATGGCAAAAGAATGTTAATGATTTTACAGGGCAGCATAGTAGACACGCTTTCAAAAGAAACAGTTATCATAGAGCTAGAGTAAAATACTTCCACCAATTATCTCGGCTTGACAATCACTAAATCTGAAGATGTTCAGTGCCGAATGAAATTAATTACCTGCACTTCTAATTAATGTGAACAACGACTAAATTTTGTAGTTTTAAACGGATGTTGTTATAGACATTGATTTTACTAAGACTACGTAGTATGGTTTTAAACCCATATTGTAGGTATTCGCCTTTATAGACCGTACAAGATCTAAATTTTATGGTTTTAAACGCATATTGTAGGTACTCACAACTATAGATCATATTGGTTTTCGTTAGCACCCATCGAACGATACTACAATGAAGAGCCAAAGAAACTGATACACCCGCCTAATATCGTGTAGGCCCCCACGAGCGAGCAGAAGTGCCGCAACACGACGTGACACGGAATCGACTGATGTCTGAAGTAGCCCAGTAGGGCACTGACTCCATGAATCCTGCAGAGCTGATCATAAATCCGTAAGAGTACGAGGGGATGGAGACCTCACGTTGGAAGGCATCCCAGATATTCTCAATAATGTTCATGGAGTTTGGTGGCCAGTGGAAGTATTTAAACATAGAACTCAGTAGCAATTATGAACGTGCGGAGTGTCGAATAGTGTTGCTGGAACTGCGTAAGTCCGTTGGAAAGCACAATGGACATGAATGGATACAGGTGACGAAACAGGAGACTTACACACGTGTCACCAGTCAAGAAATGTATCTAGATGTTTCAAGGGCTCGTATCTTTTGTGAAGGAAAACAATCACATTGTTTGCTGAGACTTTAATGGCTTGACCAAATGATCGAATTTGAATCACAGTCGGATTGGAGGATGTTCATAGCCTCATCCAAGCTTAATCTGAACTCTCTATTACTTCACGACTACAACCGTCTCCTCTCTAATCCTGTACGTCATGCAGTTCACATACGAAGAGTTACGCCAATATAGCACTCTTTCACGACTCAATCGAATATGCTGAACGCAAGGTGAAAAATCTGTGGCGATCTAAAAGTCGTAGCTGTACTCTTAGGAATGGAAGTGGGTATCACTAAATAATGCTTTTTCTCGTGTACGTGGAACATTAGTTATAGGAAGTCACATCATATTCTTATAGGAACAAATGTACCTGTAAGAAAACTTGACCGAAGGTAACATAGTTAGCGAGTCTCTTGAGCTCCAGAAAGTTGTTCTTCCTCCACCTCTCCTTATAATACTGGATTTATCAAAAATGTATGTTTCAAAATAATAAATCATGGTGGACAGGTGAGTAGTATTTAAGAGATAAATTTCCGATTATAAGTGATGCAAAAGTTAAGGAACTTCTATTTGTTGGAACACATATTTGAAAAATACAAAAGATCCTGCTTTTAACGGAGTTTAGAAGGAGAAAGGAAAAGGTTCATGGAAACTATGTTTTAAAAGCTACAGGTTTTTAAATTGTTTTATAAGTTCTATAGCTGGTAATAATCTACTTCTACCTCTACATTTATACTCCGCAAGTCACCCAACTGTGGGTGGCGGAGGGCAATCTACGTGCCACTGTCATTACCTCCCTTTCCTGTTCCAGTCGCGTATGGTTCGCGGGAAGAACGACTGCCGGAAAGCTTCCGTGCGCACTCGAATCTCTCTAATTTTACATTCGTGATCTCCTCAGGAGGTATAAGTAGGGGGAAGCAATATATTCGATACCTCATCCAGAAACGCACCCTCTCGAAACCTGGACAGCAAGCTACACCGCGATGCAGAGCGCCTCTCTTGCAGAGTCTGCCACTTGAGTTCGCTAAACATCTCCGTAACGGTATCACGCTTACCAAATAACCCGGTGACGAAACGCGCCGCTCTTTTTTGGATCTTCTCTATCTCCTCCGTCATCCCGACCCGGTACGGATCCCACACTGATGAGCAATACTTAAGTATAGGTCGAACGAGTGTTTCGTAAGCCACCTCCTCTGTTGATGGACTACATTTTCTAAGCACTCTCCCAATGAATCTCAACCTGGTACCCGCCTTACCAACAATTAATTTTATATGATCATTCCACTTCAAATCTTTCCGCACGCACACTCCCAGATATTTTACAGGAGTAACTGCTTCCAGTGTTTATTCCGCTATCATATAACCAAACAATAAAGGATCCTCCTTTCTATGTATTCGCAATACATTACATTTGTCTATGTTAAGGATCAGTTGCCACTCCCTGCACCAAGTGCCTATCCGCTGCAGATCTTCCTGCATTTCGCTGCAATGTTCTAATGCTGCTACTTCTCTGTATATTACAGCATCATCCTCTAAAAGCCACATGGAACTTCCGACATTAACTACTAGGTCATTTATATATATTGTGAAAAGCAATGATCCCATAACGCTCCCATGTGGCACGCCAGAGGTTACTTTAACGTCTGTAGACGTCTCTCCATTGAGAACAACATGCTGTGTTCTGTATCCTAAAAACTCTTCAATCCAGCCACACAGCTGGTCTGATATTCCGTAGGCTCTTACTTTGTTTATCAGGCGACAGTGCGGAAGTGTATTGAACGCCTTCCGGATGTCAAGGAAAATGGCATCTACCTGGGAGCCTGTATCTCATAAACAAATAAAGTGAGTTGGGTCTCATAATTACTTAATAGTAACTACCACGTTACTTTCTTAAGCGGCAGAAATGCAACTTACGTGATTGGCTATCCTTGAAATTATGCCGGAGACCTTGGGCGTGGCTTCAAGTATTTAATTAGCAGCTGGCGTCCATCATGTTGCAGTACACCACCAGCCACAAGCAAGAGGCTTGCCATGCGCTACGGCCTCCGGCAGACATCTGTGGTATATCAGCGTTATTTACTGTTTTATCGATATCCTATTTCGTCCTTTATATGTTTATAAGGATTCTTGTTCATTGTAGGTCTGAATACAATCTTATAATAAGATCGAAACCGGTCATCACATTAAAAAATTTTATGCGATCAAAACTGCCTCCAGTTTGTTTATAATAATTATAGAGCGCTGTTTCCTGTAATAACTGTGTTCTTAAATATATTAGATTCAAGGAAATCCATAAATGGATTCATTCATGGTCTTTTTGGCAGCATAAGGGGTGAAATTCGAGTGATTTGGTGACAGTATTTCTGCAAAAATTCCATAACTTCACTTATCTGCTCCTAGTAGTGGAATCGTCAGTGATGAAGAAAGATTCGGCCACGATATTTCTGTCGTAGAACAGTCATATCAAGGCTGCTGGAATGAAACATTGCTTGCGGATTACTGTAGGTCTGTGTGTAGAATTTCTCCAGAACAAATTTACAAGAGGCAAGCAAAAAGACAATTACCCCATAAAACTACCAAATGTTTCTCTTCAGACCCAATTAAGTGCCATACATTCTCCCATCAGTTCACGACCCTTAGAATGTAATTATTATTAAAAAATGTCAGCTGAACCTTCGGTACTGTTGGATAATGCAACTAAAATGTATCAATTTCTCTTAATTTGTTAAGGTAAAATATTTTCACATATTGTGTATCACAAAATTTGGAAGTAATAGAAATTTTTGTCACATTAGCTTGTATGGACACGAGATTGGTTATATTTGGTTTCGGAAGTGAAGGAAACATTGTAACAATAATCACAATAATAATAAAAGCAGTGAAACCTATGTATTTGGACGAAAAGAACTTAGAATGCAAACTGAGAAGTGCGGTTTCATTAAACGTCTAGTTCTCGGACAAGTTACTTGCACAAAGTTTTCGCTGCTCAGTTGGAATAGGCAGACGTGTCCCTAGCTTAACACTCTGTCAAGTTCACTTTCCTGTTTTAGCAATGTTCAGATTAGCTTCAGTATATAAGATGTACGTCATCGTCCTAAGAAGTTTATTACTCGATTCACAGAAGTAATATGGAAAATTGGTTTAAACTCAAATCCCTGGCACATGGAAGGAAACCGAACCGATAATAATTGATATAGATATAGATATCCGTTTTTCCAGTCTACGGTAATAATATCTGCATAAGCTTTCGAAACGCTAAGAAACCGGTTTTACATCAAATTTAAAGTTATTTCTAATATCGTCACAAGTATATTAAATCAAATGAAATGTAGTACTTCAAGTTGTTTTAGATCTAATTTTCGTGATACAACTCTTCAGCAGTATCTTGATTTTAAGTCAGAAGATGTTCACATAAGGTGGTTCAGATAAGGTGTTAATAAGGTCGTGGTTGTATTATTTTTGATATTAGGTATACAGTCGGCACGGGAACACAGCCTTACTATTCCTTATACAACTAATGTGAAGACAGTCCTCTAATCATGATACTGTAGCTTGAAATGGTCGTATCAGGACTAATTAAATTATAATGACTTAATGTAATTTTAGCGTGTCCTACAAAGTGCCTTCGTAATCTAAAGAACCTTTTTTACTGGTGGATGAATAATTTCATCTTCAAACATTGTATGGGACAAAACAAGTCACAACAATATTTATATTAGTAAGGTCTGGATTTAAGTTACAGTGTAAACTTTGGGACCTAGATGCTTAAATATTATTTGCTGCAATGAGTTTGTTTTCTGCATCGTAGCAAGGATCAGGCTTACCCGATTTTCGTAAGCAAACCACAGCGTGGCGTTTCACTTTTGTGTCGAAAATTATGCCGTTCCCGTAGGTTAACACGGCGTCAACGGCGTGTGCGAACTGGAGACAGTTGTACGAGGTGTCAGTACACTTCGTCGTGTAACAGAGGTTAACCTCATTCTGTCTCCTCCACCTGCCATTTAATGGTTGGACGAACTTGGAATTAGCTCCCGAATTCGTGACTGTCGGAGAAGCCTTCATTGCTTCTCTTATTACATTCTCTGCCCCGCGTGGGCTGTCAGCAAGGCAGGATAATTCTCGAAATTTCGTCAGCCTGTTCTCTCAACAACATTATCTGGTTTATATGTCCTGATTTGGTATGCGATGCAGCTTGCATTCCTTTACTGGCAAAGGGAGCCTTACTAAACATGGGAAAGCGAGAGTCGTATGAACTGTAGCGAGCAATGCAATTGTTAATCATCGGTAAGTGTTCTAATCTCAAGCAGTTACAGTGATACCGAGGATAGGCTTTGGAAACAATGACTAAAATGTAAGTGTAAACAAACCTTGTCCTTTGTATTATAGTAGATTAGTTACCGAAGTTCCTCTACTAGGCTGATTCATTTCCATCTGTTGAGTTTTGGTTATAACTTCTATTTTCATTTATATCGTCTTCTGTTAGTACTGTCTTGAGACCAATTACGTCTGGTGCTACTTTTAAGCTAGTAGCACAAAAAATCAAAAGATTATTCATGGACTCTGCAGTTTAGGAACAAAACTTACATTCGGCTTTTCCGTGATTCGAGTCTCCGTCGAGGTATGTATATTAAGTTTACCTATATTTCCTAAAGTACTTACATGAACAGAGCCCCCGTTATTAACATATCCGATTTATTTCGTCACACCTTTCCAAAAGAACTGTGTGCTATTTCAAGAGACCCCATTCCCTTCTCAGTCATTCACGTTATGTAATTTAAAACCTGGAAATATGGAATTAGTGTATTAACAGGTTCAGCAATAACTAGAAGCTAGAAGTGAGATGGGGCATCGTACTGGACTCTCATTCGGGAAGACGTCGGATTAAATCCCCGATGGTCCTTCACAGGTTTTCTGTAGTTTCACGAAATCCTTTGAATTGGACACGGCCAGTTTCCATACCAATTTTTCAAAAATCTGAGCTTCTGCTCCGTTTCTAATAACTTAGTTTTCCAAAGGACTCTAAACCAATAGAGATGGACATAAGTTTTAATGACTATAATGCTTTATATTTACTCCACTTATAATATTTCTGCTTTTGTTTTGTATCATTCAGTGCATATGATAATACTTTTCATTTTCACAACGTCACGGACTCACACGATGACGTTTATCTGATAACAGCTAATCGGTTTCGATCATCACTAGTCACTGACGTTTCATTGATATATGATATACGATATAGAAGGCATGAATAATCGCAACAAATTGCCTGGGTGTGACCATGTATCACTCGACTGATTGACAGATTTTAAGACTGCATGGCTTGCAAAATTCACAAGATACAACGGCGTCCTGCTTAGCGGAGGAAGGTGTTCAATGGTGGGTATATTTCTTTCTATTCTTGCAATTAAACGTCTTAGGAACTAAGAAAAAGAAATCAGTCGATGACAAATTAGAACTACAAACTGCTGGTGTTACACTCTGAACTAAATTACACAATGAGCTTACTAAACGTGCTAAGGGTATCACGTGCCTTCCCTTGTGCTGGTTCAACCTACTACTCACCAAATGAATTTACTGTGACTGTAAATGTCTCAAGGGTATTGCTACTAAACTCAAATGACACATACCACTAAGTACTGTAGTTATCATCTTTTATTTCTTTCTGATACGGATTTAATGTTTTTAAAAGCTTGTACTCTAATCAGTGGCGGTCAGAATATTTTTAATCCGTAGCAGCGATGCTGTTCAGGAAATGTTTCCTCCTCACATTGCTCTCTCAGTAAACGTCCTGCGATACAAATATCGCTAACTAGGTTTCCACTGGGCCACTTGAAGCAGACGTTGCTGGAACTTATTTGCTGGGGTCGACACTAGTCTACTACTCTATCATTAAAACTTATCCGTTAATTTGTAGGGTGAACTCAACGAGAAATGTTCCTTGCGCAGAGCTGAGTTTGGAACACAGCATGCTGGTCGCTTACATTTAGCCATTGCTTCAACATAGAATACACCTGCTCCCTTCCTACTCACACCACTATGTAGCGGCACCACTGTTTAGGATAGGGAAAGTTAGATTTGCGCGATATTCGGAGCAGGAGTTAGAGCCAGGTGCAGGCCGGACTGCAGTAAGTTACGCATATCAGCAGTTGCGAAGGCAAATAGAGGCCACAGGGGAGTTTAACTGCCGGAGAGGGCGCACAAGCAGTTTCCATGGCGCAAGTCACAGGCAGAAGAGGGCCTAAGTGTTATGAATACGTGACGCATGCTTGAAAAAACAGAGGCGCACAGCCAAGTGTAAATAGGTGCCGTTTTCTAAAGAGATTCATTCAAGTGTGGCAGCTCTCCTGGACGGCGAGGCGTGTCGCACCGCCGGGCTACATGCAGCTACAGATGGGGCCACAGCATCCCAGTCCACAGCTGGTCATTGGTTCCATCCTCTGAGGCCGATGTGGGGTCTGCTGCCAGCCAGCCAGCTACAGGCCACTCTTTGGCTCACTACAGCGGGCAGTCATCTCGGCTCCCCTTGCATGTTGGAGACTTTCAGGGCGAGGGCCGCAGATTCGGACGATGGATCGCGGGTGGTCATTGCCGCTGCATTCTCAGCTACGCCAGCGAGGAAGAAGCAGCAGCAAGGCCGGCCTACAGCTCCTTGTGGAGCAGCACGGAGTCAACAGGGATGGTGGCCACTGAGCCGGCTGCTGGAGGAGCCATCCTGACGTAATCTGAACTCAGCGGGCCGGACAAAGCTGGCACGACACAGCGCTGCATTACACAGGCCACTGGGGTGCTTCCTCAGCATTGTGGGGCCCTGTGATGCAGACTGAGGTGAATGGAGCACTGTAGTGGAAGCAAATAAATCATTTGGGAAGATCTCGTTGAGTTTTAATATGGCACTTCCTGGCCCCCATCCACTACAACTGTATTGTTCCAGTAAGTATTTGGTCCTGGTGGAGGTTCGAGTCCTTCCTTGGGCATGGGTGTGTGTGTTTGTCCATAGGATAATTTAGGTTAAGTAGTGTATAAGCTTAAGGACTGATGACCTGATTTCGAAATCAACAACAGGCTTAATGAAAGTTGTAATTTGGACAGAAGGAAATTAAGTGATTGTAATCTATTTCTATATATGTCCAAATGAACATCAGTTATATATTTACCCCCCTCTACTGTATTTTGCACAAGAAATAAACCAACAGGCTTTATGCTCAAGTTTCAAAATTTTACTGATGTCTATTGAGACCCTCAGAAATTCTCAAGAAATCGAGACACGTGACAGAAACTAAAATACAGTTATATAAATTCTCCAACTCTGCAGCCATGGTACACCAACTGCGATATATTTTGAGTTGAAGAAATAGTCTGGGTTGCAAATTTTATTGACAAGTTTCGCTTTTTTGAATCATCTTCAGAATTTGTTTGGAATTGCAGGTAATGTATCACTCACAATTAGCAAAAACTTCCAGTGTGCACCTTCGGCAAGGCATCTGACTATGCTAAGACAGGGCCGCATTTGTAATCCCCACATCTTAGAAAAGCTGCATGCCTTCGCCAAAGGTGCACACCAAATGATTTGGCTAGTTATGAATAATGAGTTATCCGCAGTTCCTAAACAAATTCTAGAAATACCTCAGAAAGGCGCAACGACTCCAAAAAGATCCATTTTTAATTGCAACCTACAGTGTTTTTTCGTACTGAAAAGACTAAAATAGGGATTTACTTTCAGCTTTGTACAAATACAAAGGAAAATAAAAAACACATCTGTACATTTTATCTTCTGAAGGCATGTTATGTACTTGACTGTGAATTTCAATTTCTATTACATTTGATATATTCCTTTTACAGGTCTGTCTGTCTAGACCAAAGGAAGGTAATCGAGATTAAGACTGTGCAGTCCTAAAGCATCGAATGCACACCGAATAGATCAACGCAGCGCAATGGCATCAAGAAGACGCTCTCTCGCGCCAATGGGAAGAGCGAGCTGCGCAACACCTCCAGGGAGACCAGAGTTCAGCGTCCCCTGTCAACGCTCATTTAACCAGCCACCTATCTGTGGTCGGCCCACTTTGGTCATTGACTTCGACGGCATAAGTACTGAGAAAGAGGAAGACATTACCTAGCCTGCGTTCTGCGAGCAGTAATATGCACTATGGTACTTTCAAGTAGGAGGCCTAGGGAGCCTTCTCATAATGAGAAGTTTTGTTTACATTCTTTTTAGAAATAACGATTCGTTATAATTTGAAATTGTTTTGTACAGATGATTTTGTATTACTGCTACCGGCCACCACAACTTCTCTTCTTTCTTGTTGGTGTTGGTGCTGACTCCCACAGTGGCCGACACAACAAAAAAGCTGTATATTACCAAAATAGCTGTATATTACCCGATGGGAACCATAAAATCTCACCTATCTCGACCACGGTGTCTAAGCAAGTGTGACATTCTTCAGCCGCACTTTTGCAACATTTCATGCATTAGAAATCTGGTATCTACCTCTCAAAATGTTCCTTGTTAATTAATCTATGTGGTGTGATAACAGAATCCACCTAGCACACAGATTTCGTTTTGATGACACTTACATGAGAAAATTAAAAAAAATGGTTTGTCTAGGAATGTAATTATTACCACTCATAGACATCGATCAGAAGACAGAGGCCCAAAGAATTTATAGAGGGGTTTCTAATAAATGGTAGTAGCTCAATTCTATCTCCAAACCAAAGGTAGTTTCGAACAAAAAAACTGCTTTATAAATCGATTTTGTTCATTTTCACCTGTAAGGGGCAGTCAGTGAAAACCAAACACCGGCCACAACGCAATCATGGAATGGTTCCATCCAAAAGCTGTCACTACACGCTTTAATACGCTTTTCACACTGGGAGAAGACACAATCGATTCCTGTTTCGTGGCTGGCCGGAGTGGCCGAGCGGTTGTAGGCGCTACAGTCTGTAACCGCGCGACCACTACGGTCTCAGGTTCGAATCCTGCCTCGGGCATGGATGTGTGTGATGCCCTTACGGTAGTTATGTTTAAGTAGTTGTAAGTTCTAGGGGACTGATGACCTCTGAAGTGAAGTCCCATAGTGCTGAGAGCTATTTGAACCTGTTTCGTGGAACGTGATCGATCGAGGAAGGATCCAGAACCATACCTTCACTTCACTTCCTCGTCCAACTGAAGCTGATGTCCGCATGTCTTTATTCAGATCGCCAACGACGTGATACTCACGAAGTGGACGACCCGGGCTGTACGGAGAAATATGCAGTATTCCGCAACCAAGTCTTACAGGCAGTGTGGTCCAGGCGTTATCGTGTAACAGGACGATTCCGTCCGGAAGCATTCCTGAGCGTTTTGACTCCATAGTGCGTAGCAGTTGCTGCAAATTTTATTCATAACCCTGCGCAATAAGTGCAGTTGCACACTCTAGGAACTCGACGAGCGCAGTGCCCCTGAAGTCGAATTTGCATGATAATGCCCTGCCCCATACTGCCAATCGGACGAAGACTACGTTCAGTGATTAGGTGGCGAAACACTGAAACATCCTCCGTACAGCCTAGATCCTTCACTATGTGGTTTTCACGTCGTTGGTGACCTGAAGAGAGACATGCGTGGACGTCGGTCTCGATCGGAAGAGGAAATGAAGAGAGGGTGCGGTTGTAGATCCTTCAGCGGCCTACCGCGTTCTACGAAACGGGAATCAACCGTCTCGCCTCCAAGAGGGATAAACGCATTAACGCTCACACTGATTGCTTTTCAATAGAACCATTCAATGGTCCCATTGTGACGGTTGTTCGCCTTTCATTTGAGTGCCCTTCATACTTTATTTTACCTCATTCACCAACCGCGATGAATGAACTACCTATTCTTATATTTTACCACGTATATATGCTTTTCACAACACCCCTTCTCGAGCTTCTCTCAACTTGGCTAATGATGTTAAGCTTTTCTGCATTAAATTCATTATAATAATTGATCTACAGTGCAGAATGCAGAGTGTCCCGCTTGGAGCTTTTCCTTAAATTATAATAATGAACACTGGAATCGGCAAACTACACTGAGCCAAATATTATGACCACCTACTTAAGAGCTTGTTTCTCCGTCTTTGGAACGAAGTACATCACTGGTTCTGCGTATCAGGAATCCGGCAGTTTGTTGCTAGGTTTGGGCATTAGATGTCAACGCACAGGTCATTTGTTAGCGTAGATAACGGACCGCCAATGTTCGTACGCGGTGATGGTGCCCGATAGCGACGCAGATGTTTCCACAGGATTTAAATCAATCGAATTTAGTCGCCGAGACTTCAACGTGAGGTCATTATAATGCTCCTCGGTCCACTGTAGCACGTTTCTGTCTCCGATGCATGGACAAGTATCCTGCTGAAAGATGACGTCGCCATCGGAAAAATCATCAAGCATGAAGTGACACAGGTGCTTCGTAAGTGTCAGTTTCTCTTCGAATACTACCAAGCACAAAAGAATGCCTACCGTAACGTAATACTGCTCGCATCAGCCTGCGTCCGTGGGCGCTGTGCATTTCGAGCCGCCGTTCGCCTCCATAACGGCATTTGTGGAGATGACCATATATCAAGTGCAGCAAAACTGTGGTTTACCCGAAGAGGTGACACGTTTCCATTGATCGACGGTCGAATCCCGATTGTCCCGTGACCACTGCAATAGTAATTGACGATGTCGTCGGGTTAACTTGTGTACATGTAGGGGTGGTCTGCTGCGGAGCTCCATGTGCAGTAAGGTACGATGATCGCTAAGCGCCGAAACACTTGTGCTAACCTACTTTACACAGCAGTGAAGCCTCCAAACTCCTCGTTCTGTGGAGAGTCGTGGACTTCCAACCATTTGTCGCCTAGTGGTAGTTTCACTGTCCTTCTAACTCTTTCCGTAGACACTCATGAAGTAGCAATTTAACATTCGGCCAGGTTCGCCGACTTTTGCCTTTTGCGGGCGGAGAGCTTCTGTAAAGTTTGGAAGGTAGTTTGGAAGGTACTGGCAGAAGTAAAGTTGTGAGGACGGGGCGTGAGTCGTGCTTGGGTAGCTCAGTTGGTAGAGCAATTGTCCGCGAAAGGCAAAGGTCCCGATTTCGAGTCTCGGTCCGGCACACAGTTCTAATCTGCCAGGAAGTTTTATATCAGCGCACACTCCGCTGCAGAGTGAAAATCTCATTCTAGGGATCTTATGTTTTAGCTTATAGTGTATTTTAACAATATGATGCTACAGTTCCCCTTGTACTGTTCCTCACCAACTTTTACACAACTGACCATCCAAAATGCAACACCAAGAAAGACAGCAGATATCGCAGCCACGCTGATTGGGGAGATGACACGTTGTATATAGTTCACACGATTGAAAATACAATCCCATATGAATTGAGGAAGATGATAAAATCAGAACTGAGTGTTTCCACCGTTGCTAACTATACCACTCCTACACGTCCCGGCGTTGAATCAGAGAGGTTCTGAACGTGCTGTAGGGGTATAGAAGTCCATTCTGGTCCAATACTTTTCCAAAGTTGATCTTGTGCAGCAGCGGTTGGTGTATCCCGGTTGGTGCAGCGGTCTTGTCCATGGGAAATCAATATTTAATTGAAAAGGAAATCATCCACGAGCCGTTTTCGATAGGCAAGAGGTCAGGAGAACAGAGAGGTCAAGGCAACAAAGCAATCCGATGGACGGCGGAGTAGTACTGTACATTTCGAGTCACTGTAGCGCGTTATGCTCTTGCAGTGTGGCGATCGGCCAGCTGCCCTGTGTCAAACTCGATTATCTCAATAAATTTTCTCAATTGGCAGCCCATATATTCGCCAGGGTGATTCCCTGCCCATGTCTGCTCCGCTTACGCAATGCCATCAGGTGGCCCACAACGTCGCGATGGGCAGTGATCTAATGTTTTGACTTATCAGTGGGACAACAGGCTCCATCACTTAAGAGATGTAGAACTGGTTGGGTATTGTATCGGCAACGCGTAGTGGTATAGGGCGAGAGTGGGATCCAATACCGCCGCAAGCTATAATACCGGGTCAGGACCACTATGGCGATGCGTAATGCAACAGTTCAACAGTGTCTCAGAACACCGTCTCCAGACTCCGACATCGTGGTGGTGCAGTAAGAATCGGGTTTAAACGGTAAGGCAATGTCGTTCCTTAGGATATCCATCTCCGTCGTTTATCGTATCATTAGCGGTGCAAACGTCTGTGACGTTGGCTCAGTGGTAAACTCAGTAATGGACAGTCTACTCTGGTCCGAGGCCCACGAGGTGTACGGGCCCTGCAACGAGCTTGTGACGTCACACTTCGCGGACACTCGGTTCCTTGCAGGGCCCACGGAAAATAAGTATTAAATTGTAAAGGTGCAGACAAATGGTCTTGATTTTGCCGTGTGCTAAAGAGAACTTGCTAACTTTAACTCGCAATCAAGAATTACAAGACTCGTCTTAAATAGTCACTCGCTCCCCGCCGGAGGCAGTTGCTAGCACTCGTTAAGACCTACAAGTATGCGCTTCGATCTGTCTTTGCCTCGACTCTGCTGCAGATAAGGTCGAATGATACGCACGTACGCTTATCGTTCCGCAAAAGAAAGAATTTGGTGCGGTACGGTTCGTGATGTGGCAGAGCGATCCATCACTGCCATGCGCACAATATGCCGGTCATCAAGTGTAGTGGTGCAACGAGGTGGGTGCAACCTGTCCCATTGGTCCGTCGTTCTCTCTTGCATCCAACAGTTACAGATCCGCATCACAGTTGCTTGGTTTCCTCCGACAAGATCACCGACTTCTCCGTAGGATTATCCGCTATCCCTATGGGCAACTCCGAAACGTCCTGGCTCTCTTGTACGTGGCATATTGAAGCTACTTTGCAGACGGACCACAGGAAAGAATAATTCTAGTACGTGCACACGGCCGTCCCTTCCACTTTATATAGCCCATGTAGGTGGTGTTACAACGCGCCCGTGGTGAGCGCTTACGACTGAAATGCTAATAATGCGCATGTCTCGTAGTCGCAAACGCATGCTGCAAATCTTACTTCATTTGGATGCTTCCTTCAAGGTGTGGCGTTTTGGGTGGTCAGCAGCGTATGTGCTTTGGAAGCCGATACAGAGTATTGCATTGAATAATACTTTCATGCATCTCCAAGCGTAATACAAAACTGAGATGGGAATTTCAAAATTTAATTTAATATATTTCAAAATTTTTTCCCTTTCGGAAATACGTTTAAAATAATTTTATGACTATTTTTACGGCCATGACGTCTATGTAAGCGAAAAGTTTTTGAGTTTCAACAGCCATTTCCTGTACGAAATATCATAGTTTAAATTTAAAAAAAAAACATTGTTGAATGAAAACATCTTCTATCAAGTACCCTTATGTTTTAATGTTTTTATTCATCTCAATGCCGAATCGCCATTGAACAGGAATTACTAATGGCATATCTTATTTATTCGGTTATATTGCCCAGAGAAAGATCTCACGTTTGGGATATAAGTGCTCCGTAGGTAAACACCCACCCTGCAGCTCCTTCATGCTCTCCTGACTCACTGCGATGGCACGTCTTAACAGAGGAAGATATGCAGGTTTCAGAGCTGCTGACGGCACTGCTGTGTGGGCTTCTACCTGCCAGTCCCTATTAGAGACGGCATCACAACACAACGGCTTATCGGGGTCCTGTACTGGTCATCTGGCCGTGCACCCCAGCCCGCCTTAGAGCGCAGTGAAAGATTCGTGTATGTCACTGATCCGGAGCTTGTAGAAGATAGAAATCCTCCTGAACTTCTGTGACAGACTGCCAGATCTTGCTTCTAGTTACCAGCTAACCTGGATAGTGGTTGCTTCGTCTTACGTATCGTCACTCGCAATTCTTTTCTTCCACCGAATCACTGCGCAGATGCTTATTGGTATGAAGAAGTTCACTGGGCGGGTCGAAGTCGGTCTTTATCGCAAATAAATATACAGTCCTTACTTGACTTGGTTGTAAGCATGGTTATCTTAACAACTTAGACAGTGGTGAAACGGTGATTCCCTTAGACTTATGTATTAATTACACCATTAATCACAAATGACGTTTTCCATATTAAATTCTATCACACTCAGCGTCTAGTTGATACATCTTCAGGAGATTTTTCTCTTACTGCATCTACATTTGTGTATGGACACTGTATCAGTGTAGCATTGTACCAGTGCAGCTACTTAAAGTAGCTCCACAAACGCAGGATATGTTGTCACTTAACGTTATAACATCTCAGCGCTTACATGAACGAAACAGCACAACGTAAACTCAATGTAACTGGATATAATTTGGTAACTGAAGATGGAACGTATACATACATACACCTAAGAATATTAGCCTGATTTCTCCCTACATTAATGCTCGGCTCACCTTGAAATTCCATGTTGGTTGTTCTTCCCATCAGGAATGAAATTAATGTAACGTCCACTCATAGGAGTTCAATAACTCACTGTTTTCAGTAAGATTTCTTTTCAATCTACATCGTTATTTTCACTCATTCTGATGAGTGAGATGGTGAACGCATATCAATACTACATAGATAGCGCCACTTGATAACGCGTGTTTGAATACAAACTATTTGTAGACAAAGACTTTCAATAATGTCAACAAATCATTAAAAACTGACAGATTTCCAAGGAGACGTACATGTTTGATCCAGTGTCAACGATTTGTTATTAGACACAATCACTTTTATCAGTTAGCAATTGACCTGCTTCGACCAACAATGCACATCTTCAGATCCCACAACTAGCATTCTGTAATTGTGTGTTAGTTTGTATGCCACAACTCAAGCTTTGTAGGTACACAAAACAGAACGCTGCTTGCAGGTGACTAGTTGCTGCCGAAACCGATTAGCCGTTAATAGAGCGAAATGATTGTGTGTGACAGTAAAGTTGTCAAACTGAAAAGTGTTTCCACACGCACTGAAAGATACAAAACAGGATCAGAAGTATTAACAAAGTTGTACATATTGGGACATGTTAGATGTTGAAACTTATGATCGTTTCCGTTATTTTCTTCTTCTCTGCACAAAAAAACATAAGACTCAGTAAAGATCCTTGATAACAGAGGACTTACTGAATGTAACTGAGGAAAGCAGGAAATGAAGCAAGCTGAAGAGAATATACACGAATAAAGTTTGAGTTTCGAGAGAGGTGCAAATGCAAAGCAAGAATGCGAACAAGAAAACTGTAAGACTGTGAAGATTCTATGACTACATAAAAATTCAAGAGGTCATTGATGAAAATATATACGCCTATGAAAATACTAAGTCAAGACGGGAAGCCAGTACCAATCAAAGAGGGGCAGGCTGAAAGACGGAAGGTGGACGGAAGCTGTGACATTAGTATGAAAATGGAAGAGAACATCGTTGATATCATATTGTGGGATGGAGTTAGCGAAAAACTTGAACACCTAAGACACAGTTAGCTCCTGGAGTGTATGGCTTTCCCTCAGAATATTTTTTATCCAAGGAAGAACCAACTTTCATAAAACTATTCTATCTGTGGTGCAAGATATATCAGACACAAGAAATTGAAAATCAAGAATATAACTACTCGAAAAAAGGCAAGAACTGAGAGGTAGGGTTATTACCTAACCATCATTTAATATGTAATGGGTGAAAATTGCTAATACTCATTTTATTAATAGAATAATATTTTGTGTTAGGCTGCATTATTATGAAATACTATACAAATAAAATGCCGACTATTCGACAGCCTGTTCAGTGGTTCTTTTTTAAGCGATTAACTGAAGGGCAGAAGGCTGACAAAAAATAACATCGGGGAAGATCAGTCACGGTTTCGCAGAAATTAGGAATGTGCAAGACAATACAGGGTACACTGACGAAAGGCGAACTTTCATTTATAGCATTCGCAGGTTTAGAAGAGCCCTTCGGAAGTGTTGAATGGAATGCACACTTCGAAATTCTCTATGTAGCAAGGGTATAGTGAATAGAGCAAGATGTTATTTCTAACTTATACAGAAAACGGACTGCCGATATTAGAGACGAAAGACGTGATTGATACGCAGTAGTTAAGGAAAGAATAAAACTGTGTTTAGCTTATCACCCTTATTATTCAAGCTGTACATTGAATAAGCGGTAAAGAAAACCAAAGAGAAATTAAGAAAAGGGAGAAATAATGTCTATACTTTTTAAAATGATATTTTAATTTATCACAGATGAAAATAAACTTCATGGATTAGTCCGAGTAAAAGATAGTACCTTGTAATGGGGTTGCCAGGTGAACAGCGACAAGAGTAAACAAAGGTAATGCACTGGAATTGATTTAAAAAGACTCTGTGGGGACAGTTCTGGTATTTGGGCAACAAAATGACTGCCAACAGCAGAAGCAGAAATGGTAACTAACTCGTACTGACAGTTTCTACTTCGGCCATTGCCGGTTGCTATTTAGAACAGACAGAGAGGTTCAGTAAAGAAGCGCGCTCACATAATGCTTTTGAATATCGTTATGGACAACATCATAACGAAATATCTCAAGGATCGACATAAGACGATATGAAAATCGTAGCATTTTCCGATGATGTGATGAATGGGCCGCGCGGGATTAGCCGAGTGGTCTGGGGCGCTGCAGTCATGGACTGTGCGGCTGGTCCCGGCGGAGGCTCGAGTCCTCCCTCATGCATGGGTGTTTGTCCTTAGTGTTGAGTCTAGACAAGACAGCCTAGACACAATGAGAGGAAGCCGAAAGGCACGCTCTTAAACTCACGCAGGCTGGCGTGAGGTCTGAAACAGGATCCGTAATGAATGCTATAAAGAAAAGTACATAGCTGCTGGAATACTTAACTTTAATCCACAATTGGTGAACATTGGTCTTGTTGATACAGTATTATCATCTCAATATAGCTTGGTGATGGCGCCTTGCTAGGTCGTAGCAATTGACTTAGCTCAAGGCTATGCTAACTATCGTCTCGGCAAATGAGAGCGTATTTGTCAGTGTGGCGTCGCTAGCAAAGTAGGCTGTACAACTGGGGCGAGTGCTAGTACGTCTCTCTAGACCTGCCGTGTGGTGGCGCTCGGTCTGCGATCACTGACAGTGGCGACACGCGGGTCGGACTTATACTACCGGACCGCGGCCGATTTAAAAGCTACCACCTAGCAAGTGTGGTGTCTGGCGGTGACACCACACTTAGGATAATTTAGGTTAGGTAGTGTGTAAGCTTAAGGACTGGTGACCTTGGCAGTTAAGTCCCATAAAATTTCACACACATTTCAACTTTTTTATGAATGGGAAAGAAGTTGAGCAGAAATTGAAAGAACAAATAAATACCTGGCAAACAGTAACTGGAGAAGTAAGCATCAAAATAAGCGTAGCAAATGTGAAATAATTAAAATTAGCAGGAAAAATGAAGGATGTAAGTTGTAATGGAAAAGTTTTTAAAGGACATAGATGCTTTCAAGTACCTGGGAATTAAATTAACTAAAAAGGCAATATTAATGATGAAATTTCGGAGAGAATAGAAAATAGCTGGAAATTTTATTATTGTGTATCGGATGTAATTAGAAATTTGAAAATACCTGTCAAAGCAACTCACATTATCTGCCAGTTTTGACTATGGATCAGTATGTTGGACTTTTGTGTAGAGTACAAGCAACGCTTTCTACGAGAGATACTGGGTAATACGAGACGGGTCAGGATAAGGAATGAAACATTACGAAACAAGCCTGCAGATTAAGCCCTAAAAGAAACTATGGGAAGTAATAGGCTTAAATGGTTTGGCCACATTAGAAGAATGGAACAAGAAGAGCCCTCGAATGGACAGAATCAGGACGAAGACTCGTTGGAAGACCACCAACAAGATGGGGAGACCAGGTGAAGGATGACATGAACCGCAGAGGACTGCAGAAGGAGGAGGTCCTGAATGACAGACTGTGGATGGAAAGAGAAGCGTGTATGAGGGTCTGTGAACAGCTAGAATAAACATAAGCGTTTCAGGAAGAAGAATGATAAGTAGACACACAACGCTTCTTTAAAATCTTACAGAAATTTCAGTGTTTGATAGTCTTCTCTGAAGGTAATAGCCATGGGTGTAGCCTCTTACATCATCAAGGGTGGGCTATTTAACAAATGATGTACTGAATCGAATCAAGCATGAAAAAAATATATGTTACTATTGAACCGAAAGACAATATCGGTTGATAGGATGCAGTCTGAGGAATCAAAACATAATAAATTTGGCGATGGATGGAGGTGTGGCGGTAAATATATATTGAGGGAGACCGTAGAATGACTACAGACAAATGTGGGGGTAGATTGCAGTAGGTAGGAAGCGATGCAAATGCTTTCGCAGGGCAGGCTACCGTAGAGAGCTGCGTCACATCAGTCTTAGGAGACGAGTCAACAAGAAACTCACTACGAAACATGTGCTGTGTCAGTATGTTTCCTGTTGATGCGACTGTCATTACAGCTGCGCGATAATTAATTCCCTCTACTGTAACACTTTAAGGAATAATAGTGTTTACTGAAGAGAATACCTAACAACTTGTAACCAATGTTAATAAAACTAACTCACGAATCGAATGTAAGATTTTTGTGTCTGCATCACTGTACTCTGCGCAAGAATGTTAGACCTTTACGTTATGCAAGGACGTCCCTCTAAAATATTGGGAAAAACAGAATTACAAGTATTTTCCATTAAGTCTCATTTACACCTTCACATATATTCTACATCTTCTTCTCCTTTGGCCTCTGAAAGTCCTTTGGTCGCCTCACAGTCTCTTCCTTACATGTCTGTTCTCTGCTTTCCTCGGAAACAGTGACGCATTTAAAACATTTATTACAGGCCTCCAGGTCATGTAGTTTTCTCTTAGCCTCCGAATTGGACATTATCATGTATTTTTTCTTGTTTCAGTTCAAGCCTAACTGTCTAGGATCTCTACTTTGGTAAGTTCAGGAAACAAAACATCCCACATTCTTGCTTCTGATCTACCCTTCCTTCTCGTGGAAACCAACACTCTTTTCATTGTTCTTTTGGGCATCGTAACAGATGGAATCTACCAATACGTCCTCCGCAGATTTCCCCGAGATTTAATAAGTCTTAAAAATACCTTTTCCTTGTATAAGATGTTGTATCTCATGGTTTCTCCTACTCTCCAACCCTCTGCCTGTCTCACTGACTCATAAATTTTCCGCAAGATTCCTTTTATCAAACGTCCTCAAACTGATCACACGCGATTCTGTCATCGTCCACATTTCTGACACATATGTAGTAACGAGTCCTACAGGGGAATTACATGCCCTTAACTTTGAATACCTTGTAAATAGAGAATTCTTAAAAAAACTCGTTCAATCGCATAATAGGTTCTACCTCCTGTTATATTACTGTCACTGAGTAAAAGGACACGTAGATAACGGAAACAGGTCTCCAGTTCATGCAGCTATCTCCTAGCCTCCGAATTGGACATTATCATGTATTTTGTCTTCTTTGAGTTCACATTATGCCTAATCCTTCCTTCTTCTACTACCATTAATTACTCCATTTTTATAAAGGTACTACTTTCTCTGGTCATAATTGCACTATCACATACATATGCACATAAATGAATGAATTTAATCATTATTGTGCCGCTCTTGCTTGTGTTTGTATCAGACTATACAGTGCTAGATGAAACAAGACTGCAGAGAGACAATCACCATGTTTCACTCCCTCTACAAAATTGTAGTTCTCGATCACTATTGATATTCATCTTGTGCTCTTCATCGGACCGAAAAACCCAAGACGGAGTCTCCCCTCCATTAGAGACATACGATTATTTTCAACGCAAATAACCATCTTTGTGATTTATGCAATACAGTCGTTTTAACACCATGGTTTTGCATGCTGTAAGCTAATAACCCTTGTGTTAAATTCAGATTACGTGGAAATATGTACCCTAAACATGCTGTTTTTTATTTATAAAGTTTGTGGAGATATGACATTGTAAAGCTGTCCTAGTAGAATGTCTTAAAGGAACAGAACAACTAAGTAACAGGTATAGCTTACTTGGCGAACCTTAATAATAGCGAGCATAAATGCGCATCTGAATGGATTCCATGACTGTACTACCTAGCGATAAGGCCTTAGCAAGTTTACAGAAGCTTGTAGCCAAGTTAAACCGAGTGAGAAAGCTCAGTCTGTTAATATGATATTTTCTAATTAGAAGACCGAAACTGAAGCACACTGAGCAATCACGCCATATATAAATTGCGTTTCCTGCTGATTCTTGTCTTCTGGCGTGAGAAACAAGCAACGAAACAGCGGAAGAGTTTTACTGACTGTAGTTTTGGGATACGTGTTTACTGATTGTAATAGCGGATCAGTAAGACCTATCTCTGCTAAGGCAGAAAATCTTTAACATTACGTGAGACAGCTCGAGACAGATTGCAGATTGTACTCCCAATCGTAGATATATTAGAATGTTTAAACTGTAACAAGGGATCACGAATAAACAACGTATACTTTAATTCAACAGAGTATAATTTTATCGGAAACATGATCATGGTCACAATGAAGTACAGACTCGCCCATGCATGGAACAATTAGAATATTAAGTATCCATAAAAAATGATTTCAATTAAATTTGAAAACCATTAGAAAACAGTTCTCTAAAAGAGGATGAGACGAATTCCACAAAGCAATTCGGATCTCACCAAACGACGGAAGGTAAGTTGAAAAATGAGATACACTCCTGGAAATGGAAAAAAGAACACATTGACACCGGTGTGTCAGACCCACCATACTTGCTCCGGACACTGCGAGAGGGCTGTACAAGCAATGATCACACGCACGGCACAGCGGACACACCAGGAACCGCGGTGTTGGCCGTCAAATGGCGCTAGCTGCGCAGCATTTGTGCACCGCCGCCGTCAGTGTCTGCCAGTTTGCCGTGGCATACGGAGCTCCATCGCAGTCTTTAACACTGGTAGCATGCCGCGACAGCGTGGACGTGAACCGTATGTGCAGTTGACGGACTTTGAGCGAGGGCGTATAGTGGGCATGCGGGAGGCCGGGTGGACGTACCGCCGAATTGCTCAACACGTGGGGCGTGAGGTCTCCACAGTACATCGATGTTGTCGCCAGTGGTCGGCGGAAGGTGCACATGCCCGTCGACCTGGGACCGGACCGCAGCGACGCACGGATGCACGCCAAGACCGTAGGATCCTACGCAGTGCCGTAGGGGACCGCACCACCACTTCCCAGCAAATTAGGGACACTGTTGCTCCTGGGGTATCGGCGAGGACCATTCGCAACCGTCTCCATGAAGCTGGGCTACGGTCCCGCACACCGTTAGGCCGTCTTCCGCTCACACCCCAACATCGAGCAGCCCGCCTCCAGTGGTGTCGCGACAGGCGTGAATGGAGGGACGAATGGAGACGTGTCGTCTTCAGCGATGAGAGTCGCTTCTGCCTTGGTGCCAATGATGGTCGTATGCGTGTTTGGCGCCGTGCAGGTGAGCGCCACAATCAGGACTGCATACGACCGAGGCACACAGGGCCAACACCCGGCATCATGGTGTGGGGAGCGATCTCCTACACTGGCCATACTCCACTGGTGATCGTCGAGGGGACACTGAATAGTGCACGGTACATCCAAACCGTCATCGAACCCATCGTTCTACCGTTCCTAGACCGGCAAGGGAACTTGCTGTTCCAACAGGACAATGCACGTCCGCATGTATCCCGTGCCACCCAACGTGCTCTAGAAGGTGAAGTCAACTACCCTGGCCAGCAAGATCTCCGGATCTGTCCCCCATTGAGCATGTTTGGGACTGGATGAAGCGTCGTCTCACGCGGTCTGCACGTCCAGCACGAACGCTGGTCCAACTGAGGCGCCAGGTGGAAATGGCATGGGAAGCCGTTCCACAGGACTACATCCAGCATCTCTACGATCGTCTCCATGGGAGAATAGCAGCATGCATTGCTGCGAAAGGTGGATATACACTGTACTAGTGCCGACATTGTGCATGCTCTGTTGCCTGTGTCTATGTGCCTGTGGTTCTGTCAGTGTGATCATGTGATGTATCTGACCCCAGGAATGTGTCAATAAAGTTTCCCCTTCCTGGGGCAATGAATTCACGGTGTTCTTATTTCAATTTCCAGGAGTGTATACGCAAGCTTAAGATCGGTAAAAGCTGTAAATACCGAAAATCAAAGCTGCGAAATGTTAGGCAGAATATCGGGGAACATATGTAACATGAGATCTCAGATTGATCAACAGAAAGTCAGTTGAGTTCTACTTAATAACGCGTACTTATACCTAAAGCACAGCTGCTCACAAGGATCGAGTGTGGGCTGTAGTTATTGTGTTACAGGGGAACTAGGTAGATACCGTGATGCGTTGATACGGAACCGACTCGGAAAAAAAGTTCCAATTACGCCCACGAGATGCAAATTTGATATTCTGAATGCAAGACAGACGTATGGAAATGTCCATGTGTAATGTATTAGGAAAGAGACATCGGAAGACAGGTCAAACAAGTGGGAAAGGAATAACGCTGATTTTATTATTAACCATCGATTACACAATATGTTTGAAATTAGCAACAGAGATGTCGGTGAATTGCTCCACCCGTAAAATCACGTGATCAGTAGTTGCTCACAGCAGTTCCGGTGTAATCTGAGCAACACGTTGTTGTATGTTGGCCTTCAGATCCTGGTAAACGAGTTCCTTTAGATGTACCCAGAATCAAATGTCACATGGACTCATATCAGGCGATCTTGCAAAATCATCTGGAGAAAGCACGCTCGTGGAAGGCAGCATTAAGCAGATCTTTCAATGGGTGAGTGATATAATATCTTGCATGAAAGCTAGTTGTCACACAGTTGTGCTCTTCCCAGGCGGGGATCACAAGTGGTAAAAGAAGGTCCCGATAACGTGCAGACGTCATGGTACCCCAAACAGGCCCTCTGGTTGTATTCTTTTAAAACAAGAACGGACCAATAATAAAGGCGTTTGTGAATCCACACCACGAAGACACATACGGTGCTTTCCATGACTCTTCGTGAGCAACACTCGGTTTAACAGTACAACAGAATTGGTGGTTCTGCGTGTTCACGGTACCCCGTGTAGTTTAAAATGTACGTCGTCGCCACACAGAAAGTTGCCAGTGAAATGTGGTTCCCCACTTTGGCGTCAGCACAGGTAGCTGTTTGATGAGAGACCCAGGCAATAATAAGTAAATATTTATATTTCAAACACCATTTACAATTAAATAAAGAGTTCAACTAACATTTATTTTAAAGGAGTAATTTACAGATCACTTATAATGAAACTCTTTAAATCCTGTTTGTACAGCTTTTCCAAAAACTACGAAACTAAACTTTGAAGAAGAAGCCTTAGGTAGGCGCCATCGGTGACAGTCACTGCCGGTTGTGGCCAGTCACCATAAGAGGAGCGCACAAGTGAACCCGCAGGCATGGATATAAGGCCGTAGCAATCGAATCAGTACAACAGACTAAAAACCAAAACAACGTTTCAAATAAAAAACAGAGCCCCAACAAACCCCTTTTTGAACAAAAGCTAAAACCCTAAAATCTTAAACAACGACACAGTGGAAATATTTTCAATTTCAAGAAAAGTTTGGATACGCAGCTTCCCTATGCGTACACGGCCACAAATAATTTCAACCCAGAAATATGCAATCTCTGTCCAAAATGCTTCCAGGAGGCCTCCGGTTTCAACAGTACTGATCATAAGAAACGTATTACAGTTAATTATAAGTGTTGACTAAAGAACAATACCTGCTTGAGGTTTAACAGCTATAAAAATTTCAGGTTTGCAACGGACAGATCTGCAGTAAAATTTACATTTGTATTGTTAACCGCAACGAAACAGAAAAAAACTCCCATTTAGCGGCCCTTCAGCGGCAACTGCCGCTTGTGAATTAGACTGCTTAATGAGGTGGGTGTTCATCCCGCAGGCAGCACAATACGCTGTAATGACTCCTGGGTGTATTTGAAATTGCACCGCAGCTTTACAGCTTGAGAATTTCATAAAATTTTCTAGGTAACAAAACATTTTAATACATTTGCCCAGTATGAAGCTACATAATATTTAAGGCCAGCATTACTAAAAAAATCGAAAACGCTATATTCTGCACATTACTATAAAAATATGGTTTACTTGGTCTTATTAAGCAAAGTGAAATCTGAAAATAAAGACTAAGAACATTCGTTCAGCAGTTGGCCTCAATTCGTTTTCACCCTTTAGTTAAAAAATACAAAACACACAAAGGATGCAATGCCTATGTCGTGCGTTGCATTCACCTGAAAACTTTCACCAGACACAAATATCTGCGGAATCAATGACGCTTAAATTTGTTTTGTTTCCTATTATACAATTGCACAAGCTGCTACTGCAGGCATTACAGAGAATGTCAACTTGAGCCACACGCCGCCAAGCACATAAAATTTGCAGCACCACATTACACAGACAACTGAGTTGCTCACCAAGTTATATGTAGTCTCGACAAACAGTCAGGTGAATTAATACACGCACATTCCCGGTTCAGGCAGTCGGTTTCAAAGTGTGGAAATCTAGGGCAAGGCGTGTCAGCGATCAGGGCCGCACGGTGCATCCCAGTAACCATGCAGGTGATTGTGTATACGGTGCTGGGTGGCCAACCACCTCCTGGAGTTACGGCACAGCTGGTCCCTACTCACCGCATTTGCACCCGATATTGCTGCTAACTTCCTGATACCTGAACGAGCTGTCAGGCTACGACTGTCCCTTGTAGTTCTGCATCACGTGTGCCACTTGCACACGCTTTCCAGGTCTCCCGGCTTGGTTCTCAGTCAAAGTTTACAACTCCCTTTGGGAAACAAGATCGGTAGGAAGGAGCATGGCTCAACTAGATCCAAAAGAGAAAATTCAGAACGTTGCTGCAAATCATGAGGTTGCAGCTCTTGCACCGTCTGGGTCTTCTACGGGTACTAGTGAATAATAGGCAGCAAAACTTCCTGTACTGTCCATCGTGGGAAGGACAGTTCGCGTGACAATGCACGAGCACTAGCACTAGCCTGGGCAAGGGCTGCATGGCCAGTAGCAGAGTAAGCAGCCCTGTCAATGACTTCCTAGGACAGAACGCCTTCCCCCTCCAGGTGCCTCACCAAGCTTACCTGTTTCGTACATTTTAATTACGATCATCTATAGGGACAGTTTCGCATCCAAAATGGTCGAAAATTTTAATGTATTTATTGCATTTTTTGAAAGGAAAAATTTCGAATTTTACGAAGCTTATGCATCTAGAACATTGGCACGAAGAGATTTTTAATCCATGCACTACAATGGTTTCTACAGCTCATTGTTCCAAGCAGTGTCTCGGCCCCCGTGGGACGCTCTCAGCAGGAGGCCCCCGGATCAGGTACAAAACATGTCGTGCAGAGACGCACGTTTACAAAATGATTTGTGTTTCAGTGTGCATGTAAACATATTTCCAGAAACGTCTGACGAACAACGTGTGCAGGCTGCAGGAGGCAGTACATCCAGCTCAGCCAGATCGGCTTTTCTCTCCAATAAGGACGAAGGTATTGCTCTCCAGGAACAGTTCAAACAGTTCGAGTTATAGGGAAAGCTGATATATCGTCTTGGTGTTAAATACCAAGTGTAAGTAGCGAAAACGTATTTTTTGGGTCAAATTGCGATCAAAATCGGTCAGAACATAATCTTTGATCCGCCATATATGATTGGCCATTTCGAAACTCTAACTTCAGACGTGTGCGCGGTGACATCAAAAGTATATAATGATATGTAGTTTTTGTAAATTGAAATAATAACATACATAAAAGTTTTCTCTGAACTTTAATCAGGTTTTTCTCAATACCCAATATGTCAAAACTGCGTGCAGCATAAAATTAAAATTTTTCAAGCTATTAACTTCTACCTTTGACTATCGAAAAGTAAGGACATTTCTTGAAAACTTGTATCTGTAATACATGAAATTTTTTTGTATTAACTATTTTTTGTAAAGCCATAAGATTGAACAAATCCCACAGAAATCAAACTCAAGGTTCGTGTTAGCACCATATCGTTAAATTTAAGGTATTTCATTGTAATTAGGTAAAAGCTCCCATAAATTGACTGTCGTCTCGACTGACGTTACCCATTTTCGATTTCACATAACTACTGAGGGACTACACCGTACGCAGTCTACGTACTTCAAATTCGCAGTCTCTTGATCAAACCATACGACCGGCCCCACTTTTTTGTATTGAAAGTCTATAATAAAGTTCGAAGTACGTTCAATCATAATCCCCATGTATTTTCACTGTCTCAAAAAATTTACGAACTTTGCCTACTTTTTGCTCATTTGGACGAGAAGATGGCCTTAAACTAGTTATCAGACCTGTCCTCAGTCTTTTCAGTCGGCGATACTCTCAGTGGAACAATGTAGTTGCTGCCGCTGAAATAAAACAGTTTCACTATCAACGCACGGTCTCTCTTGTCGACGTCCATGCTGTACACTCACATTATGGCTTGTCAATGACAACATGAATGTCACACAGACACACAAACGGTGTATAGTGTCAGATTTCCGCCTGGTGGTCAAGACGGGAAATAATAATTTTCCTGCGTAAATCGGTTCCACGTTAACGCATTAGATTTGCTACCAAGTTCTGCTGTCATACGATACTTACAACGCACAAAGGACCTTCGTGAGTAGCTGCACATTAATTATAATCAGGCGGTCCATTACTCAACCATAGCAGCGCCGTTGCACTCCGAAACACGCCAGCGGAATCCCAAACCAGACCAGCCTTTACTTCATCAGTTTAAACTGGTAGTTCTTAGCTGAATACTCGGCACACACGCCTCTGATTGGCGTTACATTCACCAATGAGTTTCACTTCTATGTCCCTACAGAGTTGGCCGAAGACTGAGAATCTTTAAGAAATCGATTGCTCGGTACGGTTACATCTTTCCAGGAGGTCTGTGGCTTAGAATACGGGGAAGAAAAATCAGTTGTGAAAGCTATAGCTGTGAAGACGACTTTCAATACATTTAGGGTCGATTGAAAGCAGTTTTCCTCTGCCTTATTGCAAGTCAGAATTTTCTTGCTTTATTGAATTACTTTAATTCTTCTTTCTCACAAAATTTTGCTGTCAGCCATTCCTTTTTCTTTTTCGTAAATAGCCTAAGGGGATTTAATTTTGGTTGTTTATGAACCTTTACCTATCTTTTCTTGTGTCTCTGTAGCATTCTCAGTCTTCCTGCATTCCCGTCTTCTATTGCTAATCTGCATTCCTTCGAAAACGATTCATGTCTGTCCTTTCTTCTTATCAATTCTGTTTCTTCTACTGCTCCTTCAACAGCTTCTGGCTTGTGTTCCACCTGTCTTAGCTTCCTATCAGTTTCTCCTCTGCTGTCAGATCGTCCTTAACTATTATTTTGTATAATTTGCAGTTTCAGGATCATTCAGTTTCTTTTGTATTCCAATGTAATTTTTTTTCCATTCCAGTTTTGTGTATTACACTACAACGCAGTGGTCCGAGTAACAGTTTGTACCCAGTACTCTGTACGTATGTGACAAACAACGCAGGACGTACATTTTCTAACATATGATATATTTGGTTAACTACTACAAAAACAGTCGATTTACGTGTTCCAACGCGTATCCTTTTGTGTGGAAAACAGCTGGTAGCGAACGGACGTAGCTTCATTCTCATTACTTTCATCCTTTAAAGTGTATTTCCCAAAAATTACTCCACGTACAGTCCACCTATTTTAAAAAACAGATAAAAATTATCTTGGTACTTTTCTAAGAGAGAGTCTCCACTCTTCCAATCTGACTGTGTAAGTGTAGACCAGATGTGGTTCAAAGAAATAGTATCGACGGCAATTGAGAGATACAATCGTATACTATGTAAACTAATAAAAGATGGTACTAATCCCCCCTTGGTACACAAAAAAGGTCAGAACACTGTTGCGGAAGACAGCACGCCGAATTTAAAGAGCGCAAAATCCCCACGACAGAGGCCGTTATACAGAAGTTCGAAATTTAGTGCAAACGAGATGCTTTTAATACTTCCACAATGAAACTCTACCTAGAAATCTGGCACAAGACCCAAAGCTATTCTGGTCCTATGTAAAGTACACCACTGGCAAGACTCAATCAATACTTTCACTGTGATACAACAATGTTGAAGTTATCAATGACAGTGTCACTAAAGGAGTGTTACTAAACACGGTTTTCTGAAATTCCTTCATAATGTAAGACGAAGTAAATGTTCCAGAATTAGTATCAAGAACAAATGCCAGCAAGAGTCACTTAAAAGAGATATCTGTATCCCCGCCAGGTCCCTCTCAGAATATGGAGATACAATTGCTCCATATCTAGCAATCATATACAGCCGCTCACTCCTAGTCTGATCAGTACCCAAAGACAAAAGTTGCACAAATCACTCCAGTATCCAAGAAGAGAAATAGAGATAGTCCGGTGAATCACAGACCCATATCACTAACGTCAATTTGCAGTGGGATTTTGGAACATATACTTGCTTGAGATATTACTAATAACCTCGAAGATAACGATTTATTACCAAATAACCAACAGGGATTTGGAAAATATCGTTATTGTTAAACACAGCTAGTACTTTATTCTCACGAAATGATGAGTGCTATTGACAGGGAACTTCAAAAGCACTCATATACCTTACCTTACAACCGATTTCTAGTTAAATTGCGTGCCTCTGGAGTATCGTCTCAGCTGTGGGGCTGTATCCATGTTTCCCTGTCAGAAGAATCATAATTCGTAATAATTGACGGAAAGTCATCGAGTAAAGCAGAAGGAAGATCTGGAGTTCCCCAAGGGAGTGTTTTAGGCCATTGTCAGTTACTGAAACGATTTAGGAGACTATATGAACAGCCATCCTAGATTGTTTATAGCAGATGGTGTCATTTACTGTCTTGTAATGTCATCAGATAATCAAAACAAATTGCAAAATGGTTTAGACAAGATATCAGTTTGATGGAAAAAGTGGCTAATGAAAAGTGGGCGGTCAGTCACATGAGCATTAAAAGGAAACAGCTAAATTTCAGTTACACGATAGATAACACGAATCTAAAGGCTGTAACTCAACTAAATACTTAGGGATTACAATTGCGAACAACTTAAATTCTGAGCGATCACACGTACAATGCTGTGCGGAAAGCAAACCAAAGACTGGGATTTATTGGCAGTAAACTTAGAAAATGCAACATATCTACTAGTGAGACTGCTTACACTACGCTTGTTCTCAGTCTTCTGCAATATTGCTGTGAAGTGTTGGATGCACATCAGATAGGATTTACGGATGACATCGAGAAAGATTGAAGAAGAGCAACATGTTTTTTATTATCAAGAAATAAGAGATAGGGTGCCATATATGATACATGGATTTGAGTGGCAGTCATTAAAACAAAATGGTGTTTCGCTGAAGCAGGGCCTTCTCGTGATATTTCAGTCATCAGCTTTCTCCTACGAATGTGCAAATATTTTGTTAGCACCCACCTACGTAAGAAGAAATGATCATCATAATAAAATGAGCGATATCCAAGCTCGCACAGGAAGATACAAATTTTCATTTTTCCCACGTGGTGTTTGAGAGGGGAACGCTAGCGATGTAGCTTAAACGTGACTCGTTGAACTCTCTACCAGGCACTCAATTATGAACTGCAGAGCAATCATGTTGATTTATAGATATGTATGTAGATGTAACTTTCGCATTAATGTGTCCTAAAACTATCAAAAGATCGTATCTTCGCGTTTTAATGGACGTAGTTTCTAGGTCCAAATCAGTCTGTTACTTCATTCTATGTTCTGTTATTATTCTACGTTCTGTTTTCTCTGTTGGCGCATATGCTGTTATTATCGTTATATCCTGCATTTACCTTTTATTCTGACTCTGCCGCGTCTTTCGTTTATAGGCTGAAGGCCCAATATGCTTCATTTTCACCTTATTGTTATTATAAATCCTGTTGCTGACTGACCTTTTTACGTCACTACACAGCAGACATAGCTATCTGCCTTTTCTGCCGTAATAAAGTGCTTAAACCTCAACCGTTTATCTCTTTTGTCTAGGCTTCACCTTCGTTTTGTATATTCCAACTTGTACTATCAAATCTTTTGTCCTTTTAAAAGTTGTGTTCCTTATGTCCCATCCATTATCAAAGGCTATGTTCCAGTATTCTTCTCCTCCTCCTCCCCCTCCTTCTTCTTCTCCTCCTCCTCCTCCTCCTTCTTCTTTTTATACGTTCTAGGATTAGGTCCTATCGCCTATGCCGGCTTCACCTGATTTCTTCCTCGGGCTTCCCACACTCTCTCATGTAGTAGGATTGTATTCGCTCGCTTTCTGAGGGGTTCTCTAAGCAGACGTAAGCTGTAGACGCTCTCTCTGTCCCCGCTTTCGAGGGATTACTTCTTCAGTTAATGGCTGTGCCACCAGTTCTTCCATTATAGTTTCATTTCTTGCCTTCTCTTGTGCATTCTTTCACTGAGTCTATTGTTTCAAGTTGTGTTACATCTTTTGAACTTAAAGTCCAACTTTCTGCTATATGTAGTACGTTGCGGGTGCCATCATCTGTAACATTCATTTTGATTCCTTTTCTCGTTTTACTCTTTAGTGTTATTCTCGTCGTGGCACTAATAAGCTGATAGATATTAATTATCTTATTTATGTCTTTCTCTTTTCCAAAAATTATTTTATGTCCCATATACTGGAAATGGGACACCTGTTAAGTTATTGTGTACTAATGATATGTTTGGTCTTTGTGTGGTATTTTCCTAAAACTCCATTCGTTTTGTTCTAGTTGTTGATATATTCAGGTTACAATTAGCGCTTATGTTGTTTAATCTGTGTACTTCTACATGTAGTTTGTCTTCACTGTTCTGTATAATTGCCTGGTCGCTCCCAAAAAGCATTGTGTTAAAGAATTCATCTGAGCCTATTCTTATACCTTGAGGTATTATGTCCTCCATTCAGTTCGCAAAGTCGCCGATATACACGCTGAATAGCTTTAACTTACTCCCTGCTTTACCCTAATTTCTGGTGTCAGATCTTCGCCAGTTTCTATCTTATATAAACTTTCGCATACTTCTATCACGTGCTTCTTATCTTCGTTATTGACCAAAGATTTCTTCTGAGGGTGCAGTAGAATGCTTTTTCATACTCTATAAATGCTAGGTATGTTTCCAAATTGAATTCTCGTTTTTCTTGTGTATGTTTCAACGTGAAAATATCATCGGCACGGAATTTTCCTTTACGGAAGTTTGCTTGCTGTACTAATAAAATTAAATCAGAGATGTTTCGAAATTTTTCGAAAGAAGTTTCCCTTAATGCGTGGAGGCGGGGACTAGCTTTGATAACTTCAGTGGGAATTACGATTCTTCGGCAAGATCTACGTATATAAATATGAATATGATCTTTCGGACTTTTTTTTGGTCATCAGTCTACTGATTGGTTTGATGCGGCCCGCCACGAATTCCTTTCCTGTGCTAACCTCTTCATCTCAGAGTAGCACTTGCAACCTACGTCGTCAATTATTTGCTTGACGTATTCCAATCTCTGTCTTCCTCTACAGTTTTTGCCCTCTACAGCTCCCTCTAGTACCATGGCAGTCATTCCCTCAAGTCTTAGCAGATGTCCTATCATCCTGTCCCTTCTCCTTATCAGTGTTTCCCACATATTCCTTTCCTCTCCGATTCTGCATAGAACCTCCTCATTCCTTCCCTTATCAGTCCACCTAATTTTCAACGTTCGTCTATAGCACCACATCTCAAATGCTTCGATTCTCTTCTGTTCCGGTTTTCCCACAGTCCATGTTTCACTACCATACAATGCTGTACTCCAGACGTACATCCTCAGAAATTTCTTCCTCAAATTAAGGCCGGTGTTTGATATTAGTAGACTTCTCCTTGCCAGAAATGCCTTTTTTGTCACAGCTTCCTAGATGTACAGATTGAAGAGTAGGGGCGAAAGGCTACAGCCTTGTCTTACACCCTTCTTAATACGAGCACTTCGTTCTTGATCGTCCACTCTTCTTATTCCCTCTTGGTTGTTGTACATATTGTATATGACCCGTCTCTCCCTATAGCTTACCCCTACTTTTTTCAGAATCTCGAACAGCTTTCACCATTTTATATTGTCGAACGCTTTTTCCAGTTCGACAAATCCTATGAAAGTGTCTTAATTTTTCTTTAGCCCTGCTTCCATTATTAGCCGTAACGTCAGAAGTGCCGCTCTCGTCCCTTTACTTTTCCTAAAGCCAAACTGATCGTCACCTAGCGCATCCTCAATTTTCTTTCCCATTTTTCTGTATATTATTCTTGTAAGCAGCTTCGATGCATGAGCTGTTAAGCTGATTTTGCGATAATTCTCGCACTTGTCGGCTCTTGCCGTCTTCGGAGTTGTGTGGATGATGCTTTTCCGAAAGTCAGATGGTATGTCACCAGACTCACATATTCTACACACCAACGTGAATAGTCGTTTTGTTGCCACTTCCCCCAATGATTTTAGAAATTCTGATGGAATGTTATCTATCCCTTCTGCCTTATTTGACCGTAAGTCCTCCAAAGCTCTTTTAAATTCCGATTCAAATACTGGATCCCCTATCTCTTCTAAATCGACTCCTGTTTCTTCTTCTATCATATCAGACAAATCTTCACCCTCATAGAGGCTTTCAATGTATTCTTTCCACCTATTTTCTCTCTCCTCTGCATTTAACAGTGGGATTCCTGTTGCACTCTTAATGTTAGCACCGTTGCTTTTAATGTCACCAAAGGTTGTTTTGACTTTCCTGTATGCTGAGTCTGTCCTTCCGACAATCATATCTTTTTCGATGTCTTCACATTTTCCTGCAGCCATTTCGTCTTAGCTTCCCTGCGCTTCCTATTTATTTCATTCCTCTTGACTTGTATTTCTGTAATCCTGATTTTCCCGGAACGTGTTTGCACTTCCTCCTTTCATCAATCAACTGAAGTATTTCTTCTGTTACCCATGGTTTCTTCGCAGCTACCTTCTTTGTACCTATGTTTCCCTTTTTAGAGATGTCCATTCCTCTTCAACTGTACTGCCTACTGCGCTATTCCTTATCGCTGTATCTATAGCGTTAGAGAACTTCAAATGTCTCTCGTCATTCTTTAGTACTTCCGTATCCCACTTCTTTGCGTATTGATTCTTCCTGACTAATGTCTTGAACTTCAGCCTACTCTTCATCACTACTATATTGTGATCTGAGTCTATATCTGCTCCTGGGTACGCCTTACAGTCCAGTATCTGATTTCGGAATCTCTGTCTGACCATGATGTAATCTAATTGAAATCTTCCCGTATCTGTCCGCCTTTTCCAACTATACCTCCTCCTCTTGTGATTCTTGAACAGGGTATTCACTATTACTAGCTGAAACTTGTTACAGAACTCAATTAGTCTTTCTCCTCTTTCATTCCTTGTCCCAAGCCCATATTCTCCTGTAACCTTTTCTTCTACTCCTTCCCCTACAACTGCATTCCAGTCGCCCATGACTATTAGATTTTCGTCCCCCTTTACATACTGCATTAACCTTTCAACATCCTCATACACTTTCTCTATCTGTTCATCTTCAGCTTGCGACGTCGGCATGTATACCTGAACTATCGTTGTCGGTGTTGGTCTGCTGTCGATTCTGATTAGAGCAACCCGGTCACTGAACTGTTCACAGTAACACAACCTCTGCCCTACCTTCCTATTCATAACGAATCCTACACCTGTTATACCATTTTCTGCTGCTGTTGATATTACCCGATACTCATCTGACCAGAAATCCTTGTCTTCCTTCCACTTCACTGACTCCTACTATATCTAGATTGAGCTTTGCATTTCCCTTTTCAGATTTTCTAGTTTCCCTACCACGTTCAAGCTTCTGACATTCCACGCCCCGACTCGTAGAACGTTATCCTTTCGTTGATTATTCAATCTTTTTCTCATGGTAACCTCCCCCTTGGCAGTCCCCTCCTTGCGATCCGAATGGGGGACTAATCCGGAATCTTTTGCCAATGGAGAGATCATCATGACACTTCTTCAATTACAGGCCACATGTCCTGTGGATACACGTAACGTTACGTGTCTTTAATGCAGTGGTTTCCATTGCCTTCTGCATCCTCATGTCGTTGATCATTGCTGATTCTTCCGCCTTTAGGGGCAATTTCCCACCCCTAGGACAAGAGAGTGCCCTGAACCTCTATCCGCTCCTCCGCCCTCTTTGACAAGTCGTTGGCAGAATGAGGCTGACTTCTTATGCTGGAAGTCTTCGGCAGCCAATGCTGATTATATATCAAAATTTAGGCAGTGGCGGGGATCGAACCCGGGACCGAAGAAGTTTTTATTATGAATCAAAGACGCTTTTATTACTTCTCATCAAATCACGTTAATCATGGAATGGAAACACACAGCAACAGAACGTACCAGCGTGACTTCAAACACTTTGTTACAGGAAATGTTCAAAATGTCCTCCGTTAGCGAGGATACATGCATCCACTCTCCGTCGCATGGAATCCCTGATGCACTGATGCAGCCCTGGAGAATGGCGTATTGAATCACAGCCGCCCACAATACGAGCACGAAGAGGCTCTACATTTGGTACCGGGGTTGCGTAGACAAGAGCTTTCAAATGCCCCCATAAATGAAAGTCAAGAGGGGTGAGGTCAGGAGAGCGTGGAGGCCATGGAATTGGTCCGCCTCTACCAATACATCGGTCACCGAATCTGTTGTTGAGAAGCGTACGAACACTTCGACTGAAGTGTGCAGGAGCTCCATCGTGCATGAACCACATGTTGTGTCGTACTTGTAATGGCACATGTTCTAGCAGCACAGGTAGAGTATCCCGTATCAAATCATGATAACGTGCTCCATTGAGCTTAGGTGGAAGAACCTGGGGCCCAATCAAGACATCACCAACAATGCCTGCCCAAATGTTCACAGAAAATCTATGCTGATGACGTGATGGAACAATTGCGTGCGGATTCTCGTCAACCCACACATGTTGATTGTGAAAATTTACAATTTGATCACGTTGGAGTGAAGCCTCATCCGTAAAGAGAACATTTGCACTGAAATGAGGATTGACACATTGTTGGATGAACCATTCGCAGAAGTGTACCCGTGGAGGCCAATCAGTTGCTGATAGTGCCTGCACACGCTGTACATGGTACGGAAACAACTGGTTCTCCCGTAGGTCTTTCCATACAGTGACGTGGTCAACGTTACCTTGTACAGCAGCAACTTCTCTGACGCTGACATTAGGGTTATCGTCAACTGCACGAAGAATTGCCTCGTCCATTGCAGGTGTCCTCGTCGTTCTAGGTCTTCCCCAGTCGCGAGTCATAGGCTGGAATGTTCCGTGCTACCTAAGACGCCGATCAATTGCTTCGAACGTCTTCCTGTCGGGACACCTTCGTTCCGGAAGGAAATCTGTCTCGATACAAGCGTACCGCGCCACGGCTATTGCCCCGTGCTAATCCATACATCAAATGGGCGTCTTCCAACTCCGCATTTGTAAACAATGCACTGACTGCAAAACAACGTTCATGATGAACACTAACCTGTTGATGCTACGTACTGATGTGCTTGATGCCACTGTAGAGCAATGAGTCGCATGTCAACAGAAGCACCGAAGTCGACCTTCCTTCAATTGGGCCAACTGGCGGTCAATCGAGGAAGTACAGTACATACTGACGAAACTAAAATGAGCTCTAACATTGAAATTGTTTCCGGACACATGTCCACATAACATATTTTCTTTATTTGTGTGTGAGGAATGTTTCCTGAAAGTTTGGCCGTACCTTTTTGTAACACGCTATATATATATATATATATATATATATATATATATATATATATATATATATATATATGGCTTACCGACCAATGATCTTCTTCAGTGCAGATGCACTCACATTGCTCAATCTCTTACGGGAATCGGTAGATTGACTGCCGTGAGTAATGGGTATAGTGGGTAGGAGCACTACAAATGTAGTGTGTGGACAGTAAGCTGGAAGTGTGGGTCTCACGGGGAGCGTGGCATCAACGCCTGTAAGCACCTAATGGTCTAGATTTCATCGTAATTTCAGATCTACGTAAGTTTTATCTGAAGCATTTTCTTTGTTACGCCACAGCTGGTGCGTAATCGGAGGAATAGAAAATGAGTACACAGTCGTAATTTATGTCAGGCCACTCTTAGGCCCGAGAATATCCATGTTGCGAGGGTAGGACAGGCAAGTATTTCGTAACTTGTAACAGGAAACCCCATTCTTAACGTTGTATTCCTCTGACATATCGAAAAGGGGACTACTTGATGCGCCACCGTGACCGTGTAGCGAACTACGATGCATCATACCAGGCAGCACATTGCATCCGCAGCTCACGTATCGTGCAGACGTAGAACAGATAGCGGCTCTAAACATTACAACACTTTCATCACTTAACATTTCCGGGCTGAGATGCTGTAGTCCATACATAAGACTCTCCCCTGACGTCTCGCCTTCGACTGCGGAAGGGATCCTCCGAGGACAATCGGCGAACTGCAGTGAAAGCACTAGTGAGCGCCGTATATATAAGCCATCCAGAGGGCGCCGCCATCAATCACGTGACGTCGGCTGTGCTGTGATCTCTGATATTGCCAACTTCCTCAATTGAAATTAGTCAATTGTCACGCTGTTGCTGCAATGTTGACATCCATATCTTATCCAGCTTACTGATGAACGGTAAGAACACTTTCCCCTTGGGTTGGTGTCGATCCTCGTCCGCCCTAGTTGTCAGTCTAGGGCGTAGTGCTCGATCTATCTCTCTGTTAGAGTACCCACTCTTCTTGGAGGTCGCTCTAAGGTGTTCAGTCTCATCATCTAAGTGAGCTGGTTCACATATTTTGTGCGCCCTGTCTATTAATGTTTTAATCACCCCTCTTTTATGTCTTGGGTGGTGGTTAGAATCTTTCTGAAGGTAACGATCAGTGTGTGTGTCTTTTCTGAAAACCTTATGACCCAATGATCCGTACTCTCGTTTGATTACAGTCACATCTAAGAAGTTCAGGTGAGCATAGATTTCCTTTTCCATAGTGAATTGAATTCTTGGATTAATACTATTCAGATGTAACTCGAAGGCATCCAGTTCCTCTTCCCCATGGGTCCATATAACAAATGTATCGTCTACATAACGATACCATCTGGCTGGTCTTTTTCTAGCTGTTTGCAGCGCACGTTGATCAAAGTTCTCCATGAACAAGTTAGCCACCGCTCGACTAAGAGGACTTCCCATAGCCACCCCGTCAATCTGTTCATAAAAAACATTATTATATTGAAAATAAGTTGTTGTAAGGCAATGTCTGAATAATGCCAAAATATCACTAGGAAAAATGTCCGCTGTACATGTGATCGCTTCATTCACCGGGATCATGGTAAACAGCGACACCACGTCAAAACTGACCACGATATCATTAAGGCCCATACTCATTTCCTAAATAATATCGATCAAGTGATATGAATTTTTAGCATGACTGTCAGTTCCACCAATATTATGTGCGAATGTACAGAGAGGCCATTGAGATTGCCAAACACAGCAATAATTTTAATAGAAAAGATGAAGGCATTAAGCTGGATAAGATATGGATGTCAACATTGCAGCCACAGCGTGACTATCGATTAGTTTCAATTGAGAAAGTTTGCAACATCAGAGATCACAGCACAGCTGACGTCACGTGATTGATGGCGGTGCCCTCTGGATGGCTTATATACGAGTATACGGCGCTCACTAGTGCTCTCGTTGCAGTTCGCCGATTGTCCTCTGAGGATGCCTTCTGCAGTCGAAGGCGAAACGTCAGGGGAGAGCATTATGTATGGACATCGGCATCTCAGCCTGGAAATGTTAAGAGACGACAACACCTGCCGTGAAAGCCTTCATTCTATGATTACTTCACTTTGTTTATGGCCTGCACGCCTACCTATCACTAGGAGAACATACGTGCAAGTGAACGATGAATGTTGCAACCACAGAAGAAAGATATGAAATGATCCTGATTTACGGAGATTTTAGGGGAAATGTTGAGGCTTCTGTTGGCTTGTATGATGACTGTTTCCCAGAGAAATCTTGCTCTCGTCCATTCTTTTACAAAATTGTAAACGCCTTTTTGTCTGATGACAGCGTACAGGCCGGCAAAAGGAAACGAAGCAAACGTGTTATAGGAGAAGCTAATGTAATAGCTGTACTAGCGGCACTGCACGACATCTAACGGTTAAGCTATCGGTAATTTCACCGCAATTGCGGTATGTCTTTAAGTAGTATTGTTACAGTACTGCATCGTCATAAGTATCATCCAGACCACGTATCATTGGATGAAGAACTTCATGACGCCGGTTTCCATAACCAGGTAGAGTTTAACTCGTCAATGTTATTCTTGTCGTGGCACTAATAAGCTGATAGATATTAATTATCTTATTTATGTCTTTCTCTTTTCCAAAAGATATTTAAAAGATAAGGCATAGCTGCAAGTGACAACATGCTGAGAAGACATGGACGACTACATCAGAAAGCCTGTGTACGGTCCTTTGAAAAGCATATCACTAAGTGCATTGAAGTTGGAGGTACTACGTTTGAGCCCTTGTCCTAATTGGAAAAATAAAGTAGTGTAATCTCGAGCCACGGCCACAGTGGTGCGTCGAGTAGTTCCCTGTTCGATATGTCGGTGGAATACAACGTTGCTAATGGGGTTTCCAATGAGAAGTTATGAAATGTTAGTCCGTTCTACCCTCACGGAATGGAAGTGGGGTACACGAGCCATTGAATATTCAAGTGCCATTGAATAGCATGTCGTAAATTAAGATTATGTAATCATTTCAATTCTTACAGTTACAGAGCTATTTATGCCGCGTGGGGTAGCCGCGCGGTTGGAGGCGCGCTGCCACTGTTCGCGTGGCTCCCCCGTCAGAGGTTCGAGCCCTCCCTCGGGCATGGGTGGGTGTGTTGTCCTTAGCGTAAGTTAGTTTAAGTAATGTGTTAGCCTACGGGACGATGACCTCAGAAGTTTGGTTCCATAGGAACTTAACACAAATTTCGAAAAGGAAATGCTTCATAGAAAACGTATGCGATTTTGCGTAGAATCGTAATCTGCAATAAAAAAGGGGGTATTTCCGCTGAAGGTTTCAGTATTTTCCCCCGCCGCCCACGCACGGGGTTATGGGGACTGGTTGAGGGGGTGTGGGGGGGGGTCGAATTTCCCCGTCTGAGGCAAACAAATTGAAATTGTAGCTTGTTTTGGTCCGAAGCGTAGCTTCCTAGCTATTTCAATCTCTTCAGTTTAAATGAATACGCTATGTACATACAAAACCGTCCGAACAGGCACTGAAGGTCCTACGTCACCGAAGAGCCGTCATGTCATCCTCAGTCCTTAGGCGTCATAGGATGATGATACATAGGGGCATGTGGTCAGCATATCATTCTCTGGTTGTTGTTAGTTTTCGTCACCGGTGCCACAACTTGTGAATCAAGTAGCTCCTCAATTGGCCTCATAAAGGCTGAGTACAAGCGCGGTGAACCATCCATGTGCTAGCCAAGCCCGAGAGGGCTTAACTTTCATTGTCTGACGGGAACCGGTGTGACGACTGCGGCAAGGGAGTTGGCTTATATATAATATCGGCCATTAAAATTGCTACACCAAGAAGAAATGCAGATGATAAACGGGTATTCATTGGACAAATATATTATACTAGAACTGACATGTGATTTCATTTTCAAGCAATTTGTGTGCATAGATCCTGAGAAATCAGTACCCAGAAAAACCACCTCTGGCCGTAATAACGGCCTTTATACGCCTGGGCATTGAGTCAAACAGAGCTTGGATGGCGTGTACAGGTACAGCTGCCCATGCAGTTTCAACACGATACCACAGTTCATCAAGAGTAGTGACTGGCGTATTATGACGAGCCAGTTGCTCGGCCACAATTGACCAGACGTTTTCAATTGGTGAGAGATCTGGAGAATATGCTGGCTAGGGCAGCAGTCGAACATTTTCTGTATCCAGAAAGGCCCGTACAGGACCTGCAACATGCGGTCGTGCATTATCCTGCTGAAATGTAGGGTTTCGCAGGGATCGAATGATGGGTACAGCCACGGCTCGTAACATATCTGAAATGTAACGACCACTATTCAAAGTGCGGTCAATGCCAACAAGAGGTGACCGAGGCGTGTAACTAATGGCCCCCCATACCATTACGCCGGGTGATACGCCAGTATGGCGATGACGAATACACGCTTCCAATTTGCGTTCACTGCGATGTCGCCAAACACGGATGCGACCATCATGATGCTGTAAACAGAACCTGGATTCATCCGAAAAATGACGTTTTGATATTCGTGCACCCAGGTTCGTCGTCGAGTACATCCTCGCAGGCGTTCCTGTCTGTGATGCAGCTTCAGGGGTAACCGGTCTCCGAGCTGATAGTCCATGCTGGTGCAAATGTCGTCCAACTGTTCGGCAGATGGTTGTTCTCTTGTAAACGTCCCCATCTGTTGACTCAGGGATCGAGAAGTGGCTGCACGATCCGTTACAGCCATGCGGATAAGAGGCCTGTCATCTCGACTGCTAGTGATACGGGGCCGTTGGGACCCAGCACGGCATTTTGTATTACCCCCCTGAAGCAACCGATTCCATATTCTGCTAACAGTCATTGGATCTCGACCGATCATCAGCAATGTCGCGATACGATAAACCGCAATCGCGATAGGCTACAATACGACTTTTATCGACGTCGGAAACGTGATGGTACGCATTTCTCGTTACAGGAGGCATCCTAACAACGTTTGACCAGGCAACGCCGCTCTACTGCTGTTTGTGCATGAGAAATCGGTTGGAAACTTCCCTCGCGTGAGCACGCTGTAGGTGTCGCCACCGGAGCCAACCTTGTGTGAATGCTCTGAAAAGCTAATCATTTGCATATCACAGCATCTTCTTCCTGTCGATAAAATTTTGCGTCTGTAGAACATCCTCTTCGTGGTATAGCAATTTTAATGGCCAGTAGTTGGTTGGTTGGTTGGTTGTTTCGGGGAAGGAGACCAGACAGCGAGGTCATCGGTCTCATCGGATTAGGGAAGGACGGGGAAGGAAGTCGGCCGTGCCCTTTGAAAGGAACCATCCCGGCATTTGCCTGGAGCGATTTAGGGAAATCACGGAAAACCTAAATCAGGATGGCCGGACGCGGGATTGAACCGTCGTCCTCCCGAATGCGAGTCGAGTGTCTAACCACTGCGCCACCTCGCTCGGTAATGGCCAGTATTGTGTGTGTGTGTGTGTGTGCAATGAAATAATCACAAAACATAGAAAACATTTTTACAGTAATTACTGCTAATCACTCATACTTCATCTAAATATACAACTCGTAGGCACATACAATTAGCTGGCATCACATCTATGACTATATTTTTGCCTTCGTGTTACGTCTTCGTGCTTCCCTGTTCGTTTGTCTGTAAAAATGTGCTAACATCTCTACATAACGGGTGGCATAATGATCTTAGGAAGATAAAATGAAATATTATCAATCACCTAAACGACAATTGGGCACACGAATTCGTGGTAAGGGCACTGTACCGTAGAGACATATTTTATATGATGATAGTGGAGACTACAATGCAGATGCTCGTGGCTCAGGGCTGGGCTTCGGGGACCTGTCTGTCGTTGTTTGCGTTCCTGTTATGCAGAACGCTTCAGGGCATACACCGTCGGCAGGTGCACACAATGGGCAGATGCCTACGGGAGGCAGCACTCCCCTAACTACTGCCTGTGCGAGGCCTCTTATGGGCTTTCACGAATCCAGGTGGACAGCCATGCGGTGCTGGTGAGGTGTGCGCTACATGGAAGGTAATGAGGATACCTTCCCGTATTGGAAGATAGGTATTTAAACGTGTAGAATGAAACGTAAGTCGAAGGAAAATAACAGTGAGAACTGAACGCCTACATCTCGTGGATAACCAGGTCTGACTTCATGTACCTCTGAAATACAGCTGCTTAAGAGATGTCAGGAAAGCAATGTTGAAGAAACTGAGATTTCATAACTACACGCGGAGGCCGCTATAAGTACAAAAAAGCTGAAAATAGTCTTGTGAATTCTACAGAATAAATCGGAAATTGGTTGCTGTTCCAATTTCTTAGTTCATAGGTCCCATTAAACTTGCATTAGGATTTTTTTTTCATTAAGCAAGATCATCACCCCATATGTGTTCAAATCATTAAAGTTCCTGTTCACAGTCCTCGTCACATTCAAACAGCCAGACATTTTCCAATCCAATCCCGGAATCATTTACGAGAGTAACACAATCAATGAACTGCTATTTACTTTTGCACTCTGCATTCAGTGGTTGTCTTTAAATAAAGTTTTTGCTCGCCATAAATACTCAGCAAAAAAAATTTACTTAGTACCGCCACGCATTTAGTTCAAAGTTTACACGCGCGATTTTCTCCAGAACAAAATATCTGTCGACACTTAAAACTTCACAACTAGTTAATGGTAAACACCAGCTACCTTTATCACTGTACCGAAACGCGGAAGTCACAATATCACTTCATTTTACACATAATGCTTTCGGACACTTCCAGCATGACCGGCTGCTTCGAAAGCTAGTCAACAACTTCCTTCTTCTCTCTATTTCTCTACAAGCACCTCTATCTCACGCGTTGGGTGGCAAACCGTCTCACTTCTTATTGGCTGCACAGATTTACGGCCAATCAAAACTGACTTTCAGGGCGCGGCTCGCGCCAAAATCTAGCAAGAACCAACCACTGCGCTCAGCTCATTGACGTCATTAAAATAAGCAACTCAAAACTCTCTTGTTAAACAAATAAAATGAAATAAACTATGAGGTGTACTTTACATCTGGAATTTAACTATATAGTCGCGAACGTTCTGGCTGCCTCTCACATATTCAAACATGCTTGGACATCCGTCATCCACTAGTTGGGGAACCACTGGTGGATTCGTTCCCACGATACAAAGCTGGAACACTTGCAAGTTCCTATACAGAATTGCAAACTCAAAACTGAATGTTGGTGAATGTCCCACATACACTCACAAAGTACTCTCTTTCACACTCACCCTTAAACAAAACATAAGTATCTACTTGAAATTCTTAAAGTTATTAACACAGCAAAATTACGAAAGGTTTTCTAAAATGAGAACTTTCCAAATTTGAATCTAAACACTGAAGGTGTTATCATATCTTTTCAAATAGTCACAGTTGGTGAACTATAGACACGTATATATTGATATGGTTTTTTTACGTTTTTTACTGACTTTCCTTTTTTTGTAACTTTCGAATTATGACAGTTATTGACTTAAGATTTTGACAGATTGTTCCTTTTACACAACAGAAGGTTATGTACCTAAAATGAGGTTCCTCAGGCTATTTGTAGATCAGTTATTAATTTTTATAGTTCCAGAGAATGTAACTACTCTGTAAGCGCCTGTCCGCTACTTTCATACGCTGCAGTCACGCCTCTATGGTCAAGACGCACGTCTGCAGGACACAGCTCGCCCGTTGCAGATCGTATAAGATTATGACTGCTTACACTGGATTCATTCATACAAGAAAGCTTTAATAGTCAAATTGGCGATCGCGCCCTAGCTGCGACACCTCAGAATGAGCACCAGTATACATGGAAGAGAGAAAACATACCGCCCATAAAGCAAAGACACTTATAATATTAAGGCTCTAACAGTGAACTGCCGAAATATTCCTAACAAAGTATAACAAACGTGAGTATGTTAAGAAAATGGAACAACTCCTCACACCTAATTCCTACCATATCCTTAACAAATATCCCACCAAAGTTTTCAAAGGATAAATTAAAAAACTTAACCCAGAACTGCAAATATATAATACCTTAATATGATGCTAAGTATTTGGTCAAACTGAACCCAGTAGCTCCTATAGTGTGTAGACTCCTAGAACTCTTGTGCCACCCTACACCGCACCAAACTATACAACTACCAAAGAAATACGTCTTTGTATCAAATCTGAGACAAAATTCAAATCTAAGGTTGGAACTGTAAGTTCAGTGGATCTCGTTAATGAAATTAAAGACCTCTCTAATTCACACAATGAAAGACTGGTATCTTTTGAGGTTAGCAACTTACTTACAAACAAACCAGTCAAAGAATGCCTCTATAGTTCAAAAGAACTTCTGTAAAGAGCAGGTGTCAACCCTATACAAGCAGAAGACGTAGAACTGGCCACCCGCACATGTTTAGAACAAAATTACTTTTAGTGAGAAGGTACCCTACACAACAGATGGTTTGGCAGTGGGGTCTACCCTCAGTTCTCTTTTAGCAAAAATCTCCATGTACCATTACGAAAAACCTCTCCTACATAATGAGCCTTTGAGTGAAAACATAAAATATTGGTTCAGATATGTAGAAGACATACCGCGTCTGTGGACCGGAACCAAAAGGCAACTGAACATATCCCATGAACATCTAAACTCACAACATAAAAACATACATTTCACTTTGGAAATTGGTGAAAAATTCATTAACTTTTAGGCCTCAGCATAGATACCACTACAAATACACATAGTTTCAATACAGAAAAGCGACCAAAACTTACTCTGTAATACTCTCATATTCTCAACACCCAGTATCACACAAACATGTTGCCTTCCATTCCAGGATACATCCATAACAATGTCGAAACGGAATTTTCAAACACAATTAGACGCCATTATGAACACTGCATCAAACAATGGACATACAGCTGAAGTAACTGACAACATTGTAAACAGAAACCAATGAAGGAAAATGTTCCCCTATGCGTAAGGCCCCTCTACAATCAATTCGTGAGCTATAGCATATTTAGGAAAGCTGTCTGACAAATTAGCCAATACCCTCAAGTTCTACAATTACAAAACTTCATTTTATGTTACAGGCACTACAGCCCACATCCTGTTCAACAGCAAGGACTAAAAAGATCTGTTAAGTAACATTAGTGGTTACAAAATCGCTTCCAATGACAGCATCAAACTGTACACTGTCAAAAAGACATGGCCATAACAACTAGGATTATTGAAAACGAATGTAGGTGGAGGTTGCATTAATAACCACCTTTGCTGAACATGTGCTGAATTAAGAACAGAAATATCAAGTCCACACAGAAGAACTACATACAGCCAACAAAGGAAGAGAAGTGAGTCTATTAGAAGCACTTGAGGTAAACAGACATTTAGCTCAAAATCCCAAGCTGGTTCTAATGGTCAATGACAGCTAAGCAGTTGCACACTTTTAAGCTTCACACGACGGTGTCAACCGCGAAAATAACACATACTGATACACAAAACTAAATCATAACGGAATTTCCTACTCTTTACCCCACAAACGTGAACAAGAAAACTTGTAATACTTTAATATTATTTGCGTTGATCATGTAGTATGTTTAATATTGCCAGTTAAATAAACACATTACTTACAATGTAAAACTTGTTTGCTACTAAACATTACCTGCTGGTGCGCAGATACTTATCAGCCAATGACAGAACCTCACAAACCACAGCATCATACCCCAATAACCTGTAATATTGTAAAGTTATCTACTCCAATCGTTTTGTAACTAAAGTTTACTTTTCAAAGTTAAAAAATGTTTGCTGCACAACATAAACGAAGAATATTTCGTTTTTGTGGTCATATAGTTAGATGTTTTACAATTCTTGAGCGTATTTTCGTTCTGTTTTTGCAACTACAAAAAATTCAGTTTTTTTTTCACCAGAGCCGTTTTGCTTTATTGAGGTAAAACATGATCAGAGGTCAATAGTTAAGTTGTTTCCATTTTTATTTGCTTTAAGATCGAAAAACAGTTGGTTAACAATATTGTAGTTTTTACTTCTGGTAATTACCGCTTGATTCCTCGCCTACATCGGGAAATGCCGTCTGTTAGCACTTAGTTGATGTTTTTTCCTACATACTCTGATAGTTGTAACCTGATTTTTAGTTGTTCTGCAGAACTATGCTTTTCTTGTTTTACACATCACATTTTTCGCACAACACTGTTTCCTATTTGATACGTACTTCGAAGTATACACTAAAAATTAGTTCTAAATAAACAAAAATCTGTCGAACAAAACCAGTGTACTTGTTATTCAACTTCAAGTTGGATGATTTATTCAGGAGAAAGAGCTATAAAAAGAGTGCAGGTTTATAACGCGTTGGCTCCCGTTTGCAAGCAGTTACTCGGATTCGCATTGTTTGATGCAGTTGTTGGTTGTCCTCCTAAAGGATAGCATGCCACGTTCTGTGCATCTCGTGTGCTGGATCGCCAAAATCTCGAGCTGGATGTGTAAGTGAATATATTTGTACTTTCTGATATATTCATTTGGTTTAGTTACGCTTTCAATAATTCAGAATTATGATAATAAAAAACTTCTCTCAATAATATATCATAAAGTTATTCTGCGGCTGTATTTCGATAAGGTAACCTCTGAGAAAACAAATCTGTTAATCTGACATGGGTAACACGGGGGGTGGGCGAGGGGTGGGTGTGAAAACAAATAAGTCGCATTCCTTGCACCTTTTGTGCAACTTAGAAGCAAACGTTTCATGACTTATAAGATAAAGGCACGAGAAAGGCAATTCTGACGTTGCGGATGATAATGGAAGCCAGACTAAAGAGAAATCAAGACATGTTGATAGGACATGTCGACATAAAAAAAGCGTTTGACAATGTAAAATGGTGCAAGATATTCGAAATTCTGAGAAAAGTAGGTGTAAGTTATAGGGAGAGAGGGTAACACACAATGTTCAAGAACCAAAAGGGAATAATAAGAGTGGACGACCAAGAACGAAGTGGTCGGATCAAAAAGGGTGCAAGACAGGGATGAAGCAGCGATGGAAATAAAAGAAAGGTTCAGGAGTTGAATTAAAATTCAAGTTGAAAAGATATCCGTGATGCAATTCGCTGATGACATCGCTCGCTATGCTGATTGAAAATTAAGAAGAATTACATGACCAGCTGAATTGAATGAACAGTCTAATGTAGACAGAATACGGATTTAGAGTAAGTAAGAAATTTCTGAGAGTGTACGTTTGGAGAAAAGCATCGTATGGTAGTGAAAAATGGACCGTGGGAAACCCTGGAACAGAAAATAGAAGCATTTGGGATGGGTTCTAGACATGGATATAGAAATTTCGGTGAACTGATAAGGTAAGATATGACAACGTTCTGCGCAGTATCGGAGAGGAACGGAATATGTGGAAAACACTGACAAAGAGAAGGGGCAGGATGATAGGACATCTGTTAAGACATCATGGTACTAAAGGGAGCTGTAGAGGTCAAAATCTATAGAAGAAGGCAGAAATTAGAATACATCCAGCAAATAGAGGACGTAGGTTACAAGTGCTACTCTGAGATGAAGAGGTTGGCACAGGTGAGAAATTGGCGGCCGGTCGCATCAGACCCGTCAGCCGTCAGAAGACTGCTGGATAAAGAAAACATAAATCGTTAGACTGAATGTCTAAGATACAACTGATCTGACTTTCCCTTTATCCAGAAGTGGCTCGCACACACCATACTATATCTTTTGGTGCAGAAACGTTGCGATCTCAATCTGCGGTAGCGTCAGCTTCCTTCCTCCCAAGTCGACGTCATAGGCAGAAATTCTGCGAGTTGACCAAGTAGAGAGAAGAGTCACATGAATTCCGTTTCTACTGCTCAACAGCGTCTGTCAAGGAAACCTAGCCTTGCCTTATTTTTCGTTACGAGCTAACGCTAACTGGCTGGAAAAAGAAATCTCTAAGAGCACAGGTCCCATTCTCTGGAATGTTTTTTAACTTGGCCAACCAGTGAAATTCTTCTTAAGTTTCCTCGGAAAACAGCCATTGTTCACTCTTTCTGTCTCTTTCCTTCCAGCATTGTCGTGGTCTTAGTGTCTCTGGGAAATGTTCCATATGAACCAATGTCCATCCTTCAAAACAAAGCTTTCTATGTAGGACCTGCGCTTTTAGCGGCATCCCAAAGTTTTCAAAGACTAAGTGCCTTATTTTCACCTGTCCAATAGCAAACTCAGGTGTCTACGTGCGGACAACATCAATGCTTTCTGTTAAGGTTCCACGTGTTTTCGCTGATTGTCCCCACACAAAACTTTCCTGTTGCAGTATTCGGCCGGCGGCATCAGGGAAGGCCGTGCTGGCTCTTTGTCAACGTGTGACAACCCCTATTTAGGGTCCTTCTCCAGAGAAGCACATTGGGGCGCCTAGCAGTCCCAGTGTTCGGTTCACTGGCCGTGTCGTCCAGTTTGCTTCCAAACATTTCCTTACTTCTCAGTAGCATGCAAGACCATTCTTAACTACTGCGAGTAAGCAACAGTCATTCATTCACTTAAGAGCAGTTAATTATACCTACTTTGATTATTGTGAATAGGCATATGCTGCGGGTCCGTTCCGAACAACAGTCCCATAACATTTGAAGTTCGCTGCCCACAGTGCTCCAAAAGTTGTAAATTGGGGAGAGAACCGCCGATTTTGTGCGCCAAGGTAGGGTCTCGAAAGCATGAAGGCCAGAAGTAGATAATCTCGCTGTGTATGGGAGGGCATTATCTTTTCGAAATTTAAGCCCAGGACGGCTTACCATGAAGGGTAACAAAACGGGGTGTAGACTATCGTCGACAGACCGCTATGTTGCAAGGTTACCGCTGATGACAAACAACACTGATAACAGTATGCTCTGTAACTGTTCATTTGTACTTTGTGATGCATTTATGGTTGGCATCTTGACTTGGTTCATGTACTTTGGAAAATTCAATTCTGGCTATTACATGATTTGAAAATCATTCTCGGCCTGAAACTAGTCATAAACTAAATAAAAGTGAACTTTGCAACTTTGGCCATTTTTCCTTTGTATTAACTTTATTTTGATCTACTATAAAATTTTTTGACCTTATGTTCTAGACGTTAAAAATGTTGCAGATTATACTGCAAGCATGTGTCATGATTTTCCGTCGGCAGAAAGTCCTGGGAGTACGATACGGGCTGAGGTATATGGCAAGGAGGGCTTGTATAAAACATGCTTTATTACGTAAATGGAAAATACATCGATGTACATGAAAGCAGCTCAGTTACAGATTTGAAATCATAAATAATGCTCCCAGAAGAGCGAGTGAATTTATACGTTAAGTACACTGCAGCGACGATTCAAAAAAATCTGTCACTCTATCTCTTTCAGAACAATTGTAGAATTATGTCACGAAAGATGTCTACTAATAATACGAAATGGAGCAACAGGGAGCGCTAGATGATGGGCCATAGCGTCTCTTTGTATTTTCTAGTTTTTTAACTGAAAGAAAGTAAATAGCCTATAACGCGGAAGTACCCGATCATGCACTATTAGTTGGAGTCGACATTAATCAGTCGAGGATACAATGGGGCAGAGAGTTTTGTGAAATACTTCTCAGTTCTTTATTGTAAACAGATCTTAAGACGCTATTTCGACAAATAACACTCTATAGACATATTTTATGGACCACATAGACACAAAATAGTAAATCTATGAGGACTCAAACGCTCTTTGACCCTTACCGGTTGGGCTGGCTCCAAGGCAAAGGGCACCTCGTGACGTCGCAAGCCACTATCTAACTTATCTGTCACGTGACAAGCCACTTCCTTCTTATGTGTGACGTTACAGGCAAACGCTGCGGTAAACCACGGCCCTCTCCTTCAGTCACAGCGCATCATGTCAGCCAGTCACAGCCCTGTATTTTATCAGCCATTAAAATGAAGTAGATTAATCAGTACATGACAGTCATGTTCAAAACTATACAAACGACTTTTATTATCTTAAAAAAGGAATAATGTCGAATACTGTACCCATTAATTGCCATAGCGGCACACAACATTAAAAATTATGTGAAGTTTGTAATTTGCTCTAATTTCTTTATTTTATTTTGATTCGGCCCGCCACGAATTCCTCTCCTATATCAACCTCTTCATCTCGGGATAACATTACCAATCTACATCCTCAATTATTGCTGGTTGTATTGCAATCTCTATCTTCTTCTACAGTTTTTACCATTTGCAGCTCCCTGTATTACCATCGTAGCTATTCCTTTAAGTCTTTCTAGATTATTCTGTAGCACTACAGCTCAAATCGTTCAATTTTCTACTATTCCGGTTTTCACATGGTTCATTTCCCACCACAAAACAGTGCTGTGCTCCAAACAAACTTTCTGAGAAGTTTGGTCCTCCAATTTAAGGCGTGTTTTTGATACCATGAGAATTCTCTTGGCCAGGAATGCCCTTTCTGCATGTGATATTCTGCGTTTTATGTCCCCCGAGCTCCGTTGATCATGAGTTATTTTGCTACTTAGGAAGCAGAATTCCTTAACTGCATGTACATAGTAATCCCCAATTGTGGTGTTAAGTTACTCGAAGTTCTAATTTCCATTATTTCTCATTACTTTCGTCTTTCTACAATTTACTCACAAAACCACAGTCTTCACTCATTACACTGTTCATTCCATTTAACAATCCTCCTTCACTTTCACTATGGAAAGCAATACCATCAGAAAATCTTGTCATTCATACCCTTTCACAATGAATTTTAATGCTACTCTTGAAACTTTTTGTGATTTCCATCGACGTATAGAATGAACTGGGGGCAAAAGACTAAGTCCCTTACATACACCTTTTTTAATCCTAGCACTTCGTTCTTGGTTTTCCAGGCTTATTGTTCCGTCTATTCCTATAACGTGCCCACATTTTTCTCAGAATTTCGAAAATCTTAAGCCATTTTACATTGCTGAACGCTTTTTTTGAGTCGACAAATCCTATGTACGTATCCTGATTTTTCTTCAGTCTTGCTTCCAGTATCAACTGCTACGTCAAAACCACCTCTCTGATGCCTTTTTGCCTTTATCTTTCCTAAAGCTAAACCGATATTCATCTAACAGATCATCAGTTTTCTTTTCCATTCTCTTGCATATTATTGCATAATAAGTTAAGCAACTGGAATGCATGAGCTATTGAACTGATCGTGTGAAATTCTTGCACTATTTGGCTCTTGCGGTCTCGAGAATTGAGTGGATGATGTTCTTTCGATAGTCTGACGGTATATCGCCAGTCTCATACGTCCCACACGCCAATGCGAATTGCCGCTTTGTTGCCACTTCCGCCCATCAACGATTTTAGAATTTATTATGGAATCCCTTTTGCCTAATCTGACCTTTAGTCATCCAAATTTCTGATTCTGAAGCCATATCTTCTATCTGTTCCCTGTCGACTCCAGTTTCCTCTTCTGCGATGTCAACAGACAACTCCTCCCCTGAAAGAGACCTTCAATGTATTTCCACCTATCCGCTGTCTCCTCTGCATTTGACAAAAGAATTACCATTGCAGTCTTTATGTCACAGCCTTTGCTTTTAATTTTATTGGGGGCTGTTTTGTCTTTTCTTTGTGCTGAGGCAGCCCTTCCACTAATCGTTTCCTTTTCGATTTCCTCATATTTTTCGTGTAGCCGTTTCGCCTTAGCTTTCCACCTCATCATGTTTCTGTCATTTCTAAGTGACTTGTATTTCTGTATTCCTGAACATCCCACAACATTTTTGTACTTCCTTCTTTCATTGATCAAATGAAGTATTTCTTCTGCTATCCATGATTTCTTCGTAGTCAAGTCCCTTGTACTTACGTTTTCCTTTTCACCACGTTTGACTGCTCTTTTTGAAGTTTCCATTCCCTGTTAACCAAAATGCCTTCTGAGATATTCATTACCCCAGTACGTATAGACTCAGACACTTCAAGCGTATATCTTCATTCCGTAGTACTGCCATATTCCACGTCTTTGCGCATTGATTCTTCGTGACTGGTCTCTTACACTGCAGCCTAGTCTTCACCATTACTAAACTGTCATCCTGTTTTCTATCTGTTCCTGGGTACGCCTTACCGCCCAATACATGATTTCGGAATTTCTGCCTAACCGTTATGAAATCCGTAAGAAATGTTCCCACTTAATACGGACATCTTCTAGTATACCTCCTCTTCTTGTGATTTCTGGACAGAGTAAGCGTTATTTCTAACTTATTTCTATTGTAGAACTCAATTAGTGTTTCTTCTCTCCCGTTCTGCTTCCAAGCCCATAATCTCCTGTAACACTTTCTCCTCTACAACCGCATTCCAGTTAACCATTCTACTGGATGTTCAACTCCGTTTACGTGCCGAATTGCCCTTTCAATATCCTCAAATACTTTCTCTGTCCCTTCATCATTTGCTTGCGACGTCGGCATGTGTATCTGAGGTATTGTTGTCTGTGTAGGCTTGCTGTTGATTCTGATGAGAACAACGTTTCTCCGTAATTCATCCAATGCCCTATTTTCTTATCCATAACGTATCCTACTCCATTTATGCCAGTCTCTGCTACTGTTGATGTCTGACGAGATATCTTTGTCTTCTTTCCATTTCAATCCCTATATTTGCGTCAGGTTGCAGATCAAGGACATGTGCACCGTCGCTAGACGCGGTAAAACAGTATTTAAAATTATTACATTTATTGCTGAGTATACAAGTTTTTGCGCCTTCAGCACCAACTAGCGAATACGTAACCCGGAGAAGATTGCTCTGAATTCAATAGCGGACTCGCTGCTGCCAAAGACGCTGCGTCAGCATCGAGTGGAAGCCGATAACTCCCTGATGCTGCGGTTTTGACGCCCACTGGCGTGGAAGGAATACCCTGTCGGTAGCTGTGCTTTCGCAGATGGCAGTGGCCAAGACGTGTGTATTTTGATTTGGGAGTTCTTGATCCCTCTCAGAACACTGCCCACGTTGTCACCTCAGATGCAGTTGACGTCAGATGCCGTGTAGTGATGCTAAACGCGAACCTGACCTGCTGTTACTCTAGGATATCAGACTCGTGCGACGCTGAAGTGTAGGACAGATTCCGGCCTGGACCGGAGTGTTGTTGCTAAGCCCCCAGTCAAACCCTTAGTGCTGGCTGCTGTGCTGACATCAGTATTGGAAGCTGGCTTACATCTGTGATGGGTGTGGTTTGCTGATCGTCTCGTGTGGCAGCAAATGCGTTCAACACCAGAACAACCTAACACAGAAGATGCTGCTATCCCATACCCGGAGAATCTGTTGTGAGCGCCATCGATTGTACTGATCGAGTGACAAAAGCTAGTGGGGGTGGAGTATTTGTGTCACCTAAGAGAGGCTGTGATCAAACGCAATGCCTCCAGAATGAGATATTCACTCTGCAGTGGAGTGTGCGCTGATATGAAACTTACTGGCTGATTAAAACTGTGTGCCGGACCGAGACTCGAACTCGGGACCTTTGCGCGTTTCGCGGGCAAGTGCTCTACCATCTTTTTTTTTTTTTTTTTAACCATCTGAGCTACCCAAGCACGACTGACCCCCCGTCCTCACAGCTTTACTCCCGCCAGTACCTCGTCTCCTACTTTCCAAACTTCACAGAAGCTCTCCTGCGAACCTTGCAGAACTAGCACTCGTGGAAGAAAGGAGAGCTTCTGTGAAGTTTGGAAAGTGGGAGACGAGGTACTGGAGGAAGTAAAGCTGTGAGGACGGGGCGTGAGTCGTGCTTGGGTAGCTCAGATGGCAGAGCACTTGCCCTCGAAACGTAAAGGTCCCGAGTCCGAATCTCGGTCCGGCACACAGTTTTAATCTGCCAGGAAGTTTCATCATAGGCAATGGTGGGACAATATTAATACGAAATATTGTCAAAGACGATGGTGGTACATGGCAGAGATAAAAGGTCAATGCATGAAAAATACGATCATTACACCAAAATAAAACTGATCGACGAGACCACGATTGCAGTGCCTGTTCATGCTGTTCAATGGTCACAATATTTCAGCGATCCGACATTTCACTGTCGGCAGGTGGGGTGACGAACTGAGCTCCAGCTGGCACCTGGCCGACTAATATCCTTTGTCCCGCGAGCTGTTCCCTCCGTGGTCCATGCTCGAGGCCGAGCGTCAGCCTTAACGCAAACGCTAGCGTCAGCGTGTGCGATATCGCTGAAGTGACCTCTCTGTCCGTATTGGCCGCCAGATCGTTTTGCTTGTGAGAGTCCTCTTAATTAATCCCAGCGCTGGTTCCAAAGCCTGGCCAAGATAACAGCCGATATCTCGGTTGATGAGATCGTTCCTGGTGCAAATTCATATGGCATCTCTAACGACGCCGTCCCAGTATTGAGAATGTGCTAAGATCCCGGTACGTTGTTACTCCACCGCGCGATTCAGTGACAAATAGTCCTATGTGACCGCTGACTTGTTGCGGTACATCAGTCGAGTATGCCTCTGGTGTTCCCGACAACGACCTCTGACGGTGCTCAATATCTGTCCAATGTATGTCTTGCCACATTGACACGGAATAAGGTATGTGCTGGTCACCCGTAAATCGAGATCATCTTTGACGCTTCCCAGTAATCCTGGTGTGTTATTGGGCGGGCAAAAGACAGTTTTTACTCGGTGGTTCTTCAATATGGTGCGATTTTTCCCGATAGTGCGTCAGTGTTCAGCACAATGGCAGTGACTGCCTTTTCATTCATGATTTCTTACGTCTCCACAGGTTGTACTGATGTGGTGGGGCGGAGAGCGCGCCTGAACAGCCATCCTGGGTGCCGTACATTTCTAAGTTGTTCCGTCTGCTGTGGCAGACCCCTTGCGTCCGAAATGGTGCGCACTCTGTGTACTAGTATTTGTAGGACCCCATTTAGAAACGTAATCTCATTTTGCGGAAAGCCAGTGTTTACCAGATCCCATGTCAGTGTGGGACGACATGTAATGGGCAGACAGCTTTACCATCGAAGATCACTGCCGAGAACACAACAGGCACACTCGACTGATGTATGCCATCAAGCCAGTGGTTGCAGAGCACTGTCTGAGAATCACGCCTATATATCAGGAAAAAGCACAGATTTCCGAATACTGGGACACTGTCGTTAGGGAGTCCATAGAAATTCGCACCAGCGACGATCTCATGAACCAAGATTGCGGCTGTAATCTTGGCAGGGCTTGGGAACCAGGATTGGGTATAATTAAGAAGATTTGCAGGAAACAACACGATCTGGCGACCAGCGCGGACAGAGAGCTTACATGAATGCAATCACAGACGCCGTCACTAGCGTCTCCGCATCACATACGGCGACGCTAGCGTCTCCGCGATCGCCGGCGCACGGCCGCCGGCACAGACCGGGCGGGAGCGGCTCCAAGGAGAGAGGAGACTAGCCGACCCGCGCCCGCAGGAGCTCAGTTAGTCAGCGTGTCTGTCGATGGCGACATGTCTAATAGTCGAAATATTGTACCTCCTGAACAATATGAACTGGCAGTAACCACGTGGACTGTTCAGTCAACAAATACGCCAGGAGAAAATGAAGAATCACAAAAAATTATTTATCAAAATAAGCAAAGATTTTCAATATACACCCACACACACGCACACACAAACAGGTTGCTTAACACACAAGTGTAATTACAGATTTCTAATCGAGGATGGAAATTCGAGCTTTGCACCAAAAACAATTTTTTTTCTAAAAACGGGAAAGACACTGAGCACAAAGGACGTATCTCACTACTGTGGTAACTTAATTGTTCTGAAATAAAATAAAACATGCATTGTAACGGGACATCCTCCTCTAGCATTACTTTTCCATAATAGCAGTTGTCGATATCGGTATTGTTTTTCGAGTTTTGGACAGGTCAGTATTATCTCAGTTGCTTTTCTGAAAACTTTCATATAATTTTACATACAGTATGCATAAATTTATGAAAAGGAATTACCTTATAAAGAAATTTAGTTTTGATGTCACAATCGATAAGTACTTGTTCTGAATGCACAGTTAAAATTATTTTTTTAGAAACATTTGAAATTACAGATTACTGGCACACTTAAGATTTCTATTATTAGTTACACAATCCTGTACTGTTTACTATGTTTATTTCTTGATTCATTTACTAAATAATAATAGAAATTAATAACATAAGAGAAACAAGTAGAAATTCATTTGTTAAGAAAAATTGTAAACCCTTTGGAATATTGTTATTTCCGCAGAATGTGAGAGTCGCAATCTTGTCTCTGATGTGATAGGACGAATTTTTCTATTTTTGTGTGAACAATGTAATTTCGACTTTGTTAATGTGAAAACTTGAAATACTGTATGATATACTAAATGTGAGAAAATGTATTTACGTAAAAGAGATGGCGCAACAACAATCTTCAAATTTATTAGTTCAAACCAACCGTGAGGACGTAATGAGAGAATTCCAGCTTCAAAAATCAGACCCTTAGACAAGAAGAACTGGAGCTATATCAACATGACAAGCTAAGTAAACTTGAAAGTTTATTGTAATCTTCGCTCCTCACTAATTTTCATAAATGACTTTGCTTATTAATTACTTGTACTGGGCTTTGTTTAATGTGCACAATAGATGGAAGAAGGAATTAGGGGGGATACTGCCGCATGTAGCTTGCATATTCGCACCATAAAATCTACTAGATTGGCAGCACTTGTTGACAACGAAATTTCGATACTTGTACCAGTTTTTGCAAGCAAAATGGACAATCGAACTATATATTTCCATTTCTAAATTGTCTGTATTACTTACTTATCAAAATACATGCTGATTGCTTCTTGGGACCATTTCACTAAATTTTAAGTTTGTCAATAAGTAGAGCTCGTTTTTTGTATCGCACATGAGATTTATCAAAATAGATAAGAATTGGTTCTACGACATCATAAAATATGTATGAGTACAGCTGAAAATGCAATTGGCACTGGGAATAGTTCACTCTATCTACGAAAATGAACAATTTCACTTCCACATCTAAACTCAGATTAGTTAAGGTAAAAGCAATATCAAAGTCAGGCAAGCTGCATAGTGATCCCCCACGCTATGGTATTAATTTCAGCTTATAATAAAATAAGTTTCTCATCTTATACTGATTATTATATATCATGATGGCATATGATGAAGACAATATGACACTTCAATTACACTACTAATACGCATTTGTATAGGTAGGAAACGAGGCTGCTAAGCTTTCGAAGAATGTTGCAGAGCTACCCAGACATTGCAGTGACCCATCGTTACGGTAATAATATTATCGTCCAGTATAAAAACGCCTGTCATCTGCCACCGCGCAGTGAAGAATACATGCCGCTTCACCACACACATCGCAATTTTAGATCGAAACTGTATCAAACTGCCCATTGCACAATCTTGTTGTAACAAACTGAAGCAATGATGATCAGCTCATTTGGCTAAAATCGGTAAAATCCAGCTAAAACAGTCAACAGAAAATTGCACCAATGACCTCCCAGTCTCCACACACATACATCAACATTTTATCATTTGACGGGGTGACCACGTTTACTCCAAGGGAAATACTTTCGAAGAACCGTTCATAGTAACTAGCTCTCAGCCTTAACTTCCTATTGGTCTTGAAAACCTATTCCTAATATACAATTTTCTGCTGCTGATGATATTGCCTATGTTCACCTGAGGGGAAATCCTAATTTTCCCCCATTTCCTTCACTGATTCCTACAATATCCAGACCATTTTGAAATATCCTACATCCATACCACATTCAGAATTCTCACATTTGTAATACGAATTGTAGAACAGTTGCCTTTCGTCGACCGTACATTTATTATAGTTACCTCTCGCATAGAAGTTCTCTCCTAGAAATCTGAGTGGGGGACTAATCTTTTGGCAATAGAGAAACCATCATATTACTTCTTTAATTACAGGATATTTATCGCGTGGACATACATCAGTTTTAATTCAATTGTTTCCACTGCCTTACGTAGCCTTATGCCATTGATAATTGTTGAACCATCCACCTTTTAGGGATAGTTTCCCCACTGCAAGTTCAAGCGGGCCCTCTGAATGACTGCATCTATTTCTCAAGGCCGTTGACAGAACATAGGTGACTCCTCGTGCGGGTGCCTTTGGCTGCCATTGCTGATGATTTTCGTTCAGAATTTAAGCAGTGGCTGTTATAGAATCCAGGATCTAGGACGTTTTGATCAGTTGTAGACAATAACCCTACACTACTGTCACCCATACACAAGAACGGTAAAAGAACGGACTCGAAAAATTAGAGACCTAAATCCTTAACATCCATGTGCTGTAGACATCTTCAGCATATTATAAGGTCGAGTTTAACCAATTTAGTTGAAAGAGACAAATGTTTTGTCCGTTCGAGCGAAACTTAACTTACCTTTATCTACCACGATAACCTGAATGACAACATTAGTATATTTCCGGAAAGTGTTTGACGGAGTGCAAACCTACAGACGGTTAAAAAAGGTCCGAGCATCAGTCAGAGATTCTCTAATACTTCAGTGATGATGATGATGAGCGTTTGGCGTCATTGGCCGGGAGGCCCCTCGCGGGGCAGGTCCGGCCGCCATATCGCAGGTCTTATTACAGTCGGCGCCACATTGGGCGACCTGCACGCCGGATGGGGATGAAATGATGATGAACACAACACAACACCCAGTCCCTGAGCGGAGAAAATCTCCGACCCAGCCGGGAATCGAACCCGGGCCCAGAGGACGGCAATCCGTCACGCTGACCACTCAGCTACTGGGGCGGACAATACTTCAGTGAGTTGAAGACTTTATGAGTAACAGCACCCAGTAAGTTGCCCTGGACGACGAGTGTTCATCAGCGACAAAGGCACCGTCCATTGTATCTTTTTAACGACGAGTGTTCATCAGAGACGTGGCGTGGTTAATAGTGTCCGAGGGATGTGTGTTATGACAGCTCTTGTTATCTGTATTCATATGCGATCTTTCGGTTATGGTCTGTAACAACAAGCGACTGATTGCTGCTAACCACTGTAATGTACAGAAAAGTGTCGGTGAGTGACTGCAGTAGGATGCAGGTTGATCAGGTCAAAGTTTCTGTTAGGTGAGATAGCAGCTTGCATTCAATGTCAAGCATGAAATTTAATGCAAATCAGTAGGATAAAACTAATCTGAAATATTTGAAAACAGTATTAGTGGTGTGCTGCTTGACACAGTTACGTAAATTAAATATAAGGCGTAACGGTGTAAGGCAATACGTAATGGAGCGAGCACCTAATTTCGCTTGTAGAGGAGGCGATTATTACTGGAATAGTTGTAGCAACGTTTGAGTCATATATAAAGGAGACAGTGCGTTGAACAATTTTACAACCCATCCTTGAATGCTGCTTGAGTGTTTCGCGTCCCCACAAGGAGGCGTTAATAGAAGACAGAAGAAATTCAGAGAAATACTGCTAGATTCCGTACCGGTAGGTTTGATCACCACAAGACTATTAAGGAAGTACGCTGTGTACGCAAATGGGAAACTATTGAGGGAAGAATTCTCTTTTCGCGAAATAACAGTGAGAAAGTTTAGTGAACGGGGATTTGCGACAGACTTGATAACGATATTACTGCGATCAACATGCACTTCGCGTAATGCCCTGGAAGTAACGAAAAATCAGGGCTCTTACTGGGCAAGTCGACAATTACAGTTTCCTCGCTCCATTGGTGAGTGCAGCTGGAAAGAAATGAATAGCAGTGGTACAAACGACCCTTGCACGTGATTTTCAGGGTGTGTACGTAAATGTCGACGTCGGAGACACGGGGGACAAGAAAGTAGTCGTAACAAATTCGTGGAAGCATAAAATTAAAATTGATGACAAAAAACCATTTAGGAGAACAAATTCGGTTGTATCAAAGGATTTAATTCTTAAGTTGATTGACTTACCACGGGCTTACGGAAACAGTCATCATTTCCACGCGCAGATTGTGAAACATTGTAATGCACACTTTCGTCTAGAACGGTTTGGGGAGTGTTAATTACAGTTCAAATAATTTTGTTGTCTGTATTCAATGAGGAGCTTCACTTATAATGAGGAGATTCACTTAAAATGATGGTGGGAGGAAGAGATTAATGTTTAACTTCCTTTCGACAACTAGGACAGTAGAGACCGAGTACAAGTTCGGATTATTGAAGTATGGGGAAAGAAATCGGCCATGCCATTTCAAAGGAACAATCCCGGCATTTGCCTCAAGCGATTTAGGGAAGTCACGGATAACGTGAGTTTGAACCATCGTCCTCCCGAATTCGAGTCCAGTGTGTTAACCATTGCGCCATTAACCATTGCGCCACCTCACTCGTAATGGTGATACGAGGGGCAGGCCAAATAGCTTTTACTGAATACTGCGCTACACTTCAAAGTGACACGGGTACATAGGACTATTTTACACTACAGTCGCCATGTCTCTGTAAACAATGGACGGAATTTTCTATCAATCGTTGGATTCCTCGATGACAGAAATCCGCTCCTGTGTTCATGAAGAATCACTATGTGAATGTCCTGATGTTGGAATATGTCTTTCCTTCTACATGTTCTTTCGGCCTGAATTAAGAAGGGAACAGCCTGGTGTAAGATTTTGGCTTCCCGACCAGTATCAATCATGTGTGTGCGACCATGGTCAAATTTTGGAACCATTTCACTAGGGCTGGACGGGTCATGCCTTTAGTTGATATACCGCCAGATATTCACGGTGAATCTGTGTGCAGTTTATAAATTTTTGCCCACCAAAATTGCACTGTCTCAGGTACTTCAGCTTTGGAGTACGTTTCCAATTGCATGGACAGTTTAATCGTATACTGTGGCGCATCTGTTAACCGTATTGCAGTAGTACTGTGTCTGCAGGAAACCGGGTGCGTGTACTCCCTTCCAACGATATTCCACAATGTTGTGCAGAATTCTTAGAGCGCGACGACATGTGTAACTTAATTGTTCGAGTCCCAACGTACTATCAAGCATAAATGGCAAAGCAAATCTGTGTATGGAAATGTTAGAAAATTTTTAATACTACTGAACAGTAAACTACACAGTTTCAGGGAAATAGTATAAATTGTTCACATTGGTCGTTTATGGTCAAAAATATCCTTCATAAAGCAGTACATTCGTGGCACTCTATGATTTCTTATGGGAAGAGATTTTCTATAACATGGTAGGCGTATTACTATTTAAAAAGTACCGGCGAAAATATGTCAAAATTTTTGTAATTGTGTTTTGTGAGGAACCACTATAACTCAACATAGTTACACAATTTTATGAAATGAAGCATTGTAACATAATCTGTTCACTTTCCTGTAGCAGGCTCTCCGAAGCTCTTTGTCTATCATTTATCTGCAAACGCATCACATATGTTTCCTTCTATTATAAACACAAAATATAACACAATTTTATCACTACGTAGTAGGTGCCAAATATACTGCTCAACAAAAGTTTGGGATACTATCGTAAAATGTAGTCTTCGATACTAGAGGTATCATTGACCTAGGAACTTCATGCGTTATCCAGTTAGTTCCCATATACTGGACGGTGTTTACTACCGGCATTCTTTGTGGTCGTATCCTATTCATGTAAACATACCACAGCCGCAGCGGCAACCCCCAACAGTCCAGCATCAACAACACCTTCATTCAATTTACATACAGCACTGCAGTAACAAGTCACGTAGAGGCATACAACACTTTGACAGAGTCAGGATAGTGGCTTTCATTTCAGCAGGTCGTACACAGCAAGACGTTGCCGATCGGTTACGTGTCACTCAAAGTGATTTGTCTGAGGTGTGGAGAAAGCAGAGAGAGGATGGGAAATGTGAACAGCAGACCTCATAGTGCATGTCCTCGCATGACTGCATCAATGCAAGATCGTTATCTTCAAGCGTCGTCTCACCGGTGGCCATCATTAACTGCCAGATGCATTGGAAATGAATTCTCCCGGCCAACAGGGATTCGCATTTCAGACCACTCAGTGCGTAGAGGATTGTATCAGGGTGCACTTCATTCCAGAAGACCAATGAGAAGTTATGCACTGAACCAATGGAATCGACGCAATCGAAGGACCTGGGCTCTTGCGCATAAACATTTGAGAAGCACTGGACGACACCAAGAACGTCGATTCGTTCAGGAAGTTCATCCATTGGCAGGTGGAAGTGTAATGTTCTCTACGGATAAAAACATCGTGCGGTGGACTGGACTCCTCTAATTCCCATCTACGGCAGTTTGATCGATCCCAGATACCTGCAAGAGGTTCTACAAACCATTGTAACTCCCTGCGGATGAGAAATCGATGATATCGTCATCCTGGTCAATGACAATGCAAGACGACACGGTACTCTACCAGTGTCTGGGTATCTTCAAAGATGCAAGATCAACTGAATGCATTGGCCAGGAGAGCCCCTAGACATGAATGCAATTAAACATGCATGGGACATGCTGAAGGTGGCCTTTGCACAGCGTCGGAATCCAGCTGACAATCATCAGGACCTCATTGAAGCTGTCATTGAGAGTGGGACCTTATATTCCGAGATAAACTTGACTTCATACGTGTGCGGGGAGGACATACAACTAAAGACTGATAATCATCAACATGAGATATATATTTTCACTGTTTTTTTTTCAGGACGTACACACAGGAGAGAGCCTGCATTGTTTTGTAATAATACCTTATAACTATAGAAAATCATTTTGTTTTCTGAAGGACTTATGTTCATTTTGTTAATAAGGTATCGTAAAACCATCAGTGGGTGTACTAGTCATTATGGTAAACTCTATGACATTCCAAACTTTTGAAGTGTGTATAAGGTCTCTACCTTGAGCAAATAGGCTCGCAAACCTTAGTCGAAACCGAAATTGTTCTCTCAATTGTTGTTGTTCAATACATGTCGAGCTTACGTAACTAGCAGCGTTCTTCTCAACAATGCTATTCTTTTTTGTGCTCCATCAGTACCTAAACTGGAAAATGGTAAACAGGAAACACAAAAACAGTGCATCAAGCAGCAGGGCAGAGGAAGACGCAGTGGCCACCCGGCTCGTTGTGGGAGGCGAGGCCACGGCTACGAGGTACGTGCAGAGCTTCACGAAAATGATAGTATCAATCTGAATGCTGACTCTGTATCATACTCAGTATCAGAAGCAGTTATAGCAAACATTCGTGACGTTTTTCAGAGAACTACCACTGAAATTATCGATTTAAAAAAGTATGTGTCTGAGTATGAGAAAAATACACGTTTGGAAGAAATTGTCTCTACTGCGATGGACGAGGTAGAACCGTACCAAAAGCGTGCAGCTGTTTGGTGTAGCAGAAGAATAGGCGGAAGACGCACACAACCTATTTATACAGGTTTCACGTGACAAATTAGGCACTGAAGTCAGTAAGGCAAACATCGACAGCAGCCATCGGGTGGGACGAAGGTCATCGGCTTCTAGGAAACCTCTTCCAGTGATTGCGAAATCTGTCTCATATCGAAAAGGGGCAGACATCTTCAGCCACAACAACAAGTTAGCCAGACGGGGCTTACAACAAGAGAAAATCTTACACAGGAACGTATTAAATTTTTGAACAATGCTATATCCCATTTCGGCCTTCAGCGTCGGAGGACTCCGGATGGCAGAGTAATTATCAACATTGCATTAGAAAAGAAGGCAGGTAAAATATGACAGGACTGAATAGCGAGCCGAAGTGAAAACTTAACAGCACTCACCTTGGTTTAACACTAATCTAGTGTAACATCCCTTGTACTCTAACTGCTATCTTCAAACTGTATAAATATCAGTAAGTCTTTATGTCTATGCTTTCACCTTGTGTTCCCGTAGCTGTAACTCTGTAATTATCTTTGTACTAGTGCTTTCAAGAGTTACAGTTATAGAGACTAAATTAAACTCCGTTCGTACAGGCCATAGAAGGCCCAACGGTACCGACCGTCTGGCCGCCGCCTCATCCTCAGCCCATAGGCGTCACTGGATGCGGACATGGAGGGGCATGTGGTCAGCACACCGCTTTCCCGGCCGTATGTCAGTTTACGAGACCGGAGCCGCTACCTCTCAATCAACGAGCTCCTCAGTTTGCCCCAGAAGAGCTCAGTGCAGCCCGCTTGCTAACAGCCCTTGGCAGTCCGGATGGTCACCCATCCAAGTGCTACCCGAGCCCGACAGCGCCTAACTGCGGTGATCTGACGGGAACCGGTGTTACCACTACGGTAAGGCTGTTAGCCATTACACTTACGTTTTGTGGTTTCAGTTCTCTGAGACTGTAGAAGTGTGTGCAAGATGCGTTTGACTGAGTGTGTGTGTGTGTGCGTGTGTGTATGTGTGCCTTCTGCTGACAAAGGCCTTAATGGCCGAAAGTTATAATTGTTTGAATCTTTTTGATGTGCCTATCGCGACTCAGCATCTCCACTATATGGTGAGTGGCAACTTCCTTCTCTGATAATGTTACATTCCATCCTGGATTTTCTATTGTTTGATATTTACCCTTAATGGTGTATTATTGAATTTAATTTATTGTTAACATCCCACTTCACTAATTTGAGATGTATATTTCAGGCCCTCAGTTTTCACGTCATACTACTGCTGGAGAAGTGGCTTCACCCGAGTACCTCTTCCATGAGTGAGTGTGTGTGTGTGTGTGTGTGTGTGTGTGTGTGTGTGTGCGTGTGTGTGAGTGTGTGTGTGTATGTGTGTGTGTGTGTGTGAATTACTAAGGGACCGAACTGCTGAGGTCATCGGTCCCTAGACTTACACCCATGCCCGAGGGAGGACTCGAACCTCCGGCGGGAGGGGCCGCGCAATCCATGTCATGGGGCCTCAAACCTAGCGGCCACTCCACACGGCTGCCTTCCCTTTCTTTAAGTCCCAACTATGTGCTTCTCAGACATTACAAGTGTAACAGAAGAGGTGGCGGTGTGAAAGTACATAAAAGTATAAACTCACTCCCTAATGTCCAAGAACCAGGGCAAACCAAACAAATATATGCTCACTGAAATTAAACCTCTCAACATATAATATCTTGTCTATGTAATGTCCAAATTATCCAAATCTGGGAAGCTCTCTATCTTTGAATCGAAACTCTCAGCTCTTGAATCTTTCTTGGAACACATAATAGTAGCCGAATGTGAACATAAATTTCATAAGCAATAGTTCTAGAGTTTCGAAATTCAAGAGCATTATTTCCTGCTCGAATCTTACACTGCTGCCACACGAGCCAACTGATCATACTCCAAACAGAGTAATTCGCACTCACCACATTTCTGCACCTGGATTAACCACTCACGATATAGTATTCGTTGCAGTGTCCAAAGAACAAACAGCGAGTGGCCTCTCTTAGAGATATTCAGCGCTTGAATTTGTCTGAGCTTACAACTGACGTCTATGATCACTCTTACCACGGAATGACAGTAAATAATTTCGACATAAATTATGAAGTATCTAATTTCACTGGGAGACTCAATAACTTATGTGAAAAGCACGCTCCGATAAAAACTGTAAGAGTGAGGAGGAAACCTGTACCATTACTTACCGATCAACTCAGACACCTTTATCGGAAGCAAAGTACACAGGAAATGTAAATGGCATCCGACCGAGAGTCATTTCGTCTCCAAGTGTGAAAACGCCACTACTTTAGTCAGTCGGCGAGAAATACAAAACTCAGGTATGCCCACTCGTTAACTGTTGACTTTCAGACACCCTCCATCTTGCCGAAAAATCTACAAGGGCTAGGTAAAGTCAAACCTCAATCTGAGCGGAGCCTCTCGTTCCTATTATGCATCTAAATGATTATTTCACCCATCACTCTACTGTACGTTAGTAACTGCCTCTGTCATGTTTGTCGGATATGGTGTGATAACGAATTTATTGCTTAAAGTGTAACGGCCTAATACCTGAAATATGTTTTGATCTTTGGAAACTTTGATATTATAGCCTATGATCTTGAGAGGCGGCATCTGTGTACTGTGGAGCATCTAAACTATGGTTTGGCCAACCATGAAGAATTTCATATAAGATAGCATTTCATGGGCTTTTATTTAAATGATCATTTTAGTATATGAAGTTACCACCCTTTCAGCACAAGACTTTTCTCAGAAGTTAAAATCATGTTGCACCTTCAGTGGCAGGGTAATATTTTAATTGTTAGTGTTTTGTACCATTTTCATCCCTCCTACGGGGGGTGCATAGTTTGTGTGATTGTGTAAATTGTTAAAACTCTTAGTTTAAAGTTATCTGGTGTGCTGCAGATTGCACCAGTGTTGTATTTCAGAGTCTGTTGTGAGCGGTCGTAACTACGGCCGTGTGAAAAGGGAGCTGCAAGGTCCTCTGCCCGAAAGCTCATATAGTCTAAACTTGTTTCTTTCTACCTCTGAATAAATTGTAACTTTGATATTTAGAGGGTGCTTTCTGATTATAATTTTAAATCTGTTTCTTTTAAAAAAACCTTTAGGCACTATTAAAGTGAATAAAATTCCCATTTTTTAAAAGGAATTTGGTTACGATTTCATCATTAAATCCCTGGCAACTACTTCCATGCTTACACAATGTGAATAAATGTGTTAATGTTCTTGATGAATCGCTAGTAAATGAAATAAATTCTTAAGAATATTTTTTGAAAATAAATCACGGTTCAGGAATCATGAAACCGCTACTCAAAAAAGGAATCTAGCAGAGAGCCTACTGACTACAGGACCATTTTGCGTGCTACCAGCATTTTCTTAGGCTTTGGAATACGTAATTCACGATCAGCTTACTGCTTACTTAACACCATATAACCTTCTGGATGAATGCAAATTTCGTTTCAGCAAAAATTGCAACACAACGACTGTTATTATAAAAGAGAGTGACGAAGTGAACCACCTATGGACAGACAAGAGGCGACTGTTACGTGCTACTTGAATTTCATCAAATCTTTCAACATGGACGATTTCTTCGCGTTCTTTGCAATGGTTGGATCCATACCTTACATACCTCCAACTATGTGTAATGATCGAAAAAAGAGGTCGCAATGGAAGAATGTAACATTCGGAAACCCACAAGGATCAGCATTGGTTCCATTACTTTTCGCATTACATACTAATGATATATCAGCTATCATCTCACACTGCAATTATCATTTATTCGCTTATAAACTTACGCCAAACATAAGTGCAAGCCCAACAAATCTACGAACAGGCATCCAGAACGTAAATACTGAGCTACTTTGACTTATCAGAACAAATGCGGAACATAGGTCTGAAATTAACCGATCTAAAACGAGAACAAACTTGGTCTTTCACAAAAGGCTTATTACTTCTCAGTTCAGAGAACATCTTCCGTACTTAACCCTAAACAGCATAGAAATCATATTATCTACTTCGGTAACGAATTTAGAGACAATTCTTAAACGTGTCCTAGACTGGACTGAACACACAGCTGCAGTCTCTACCTCAAAACTAAAAGTCACCAATACTCCTCATTCTAGATTATGTTGATCGTATTCACGAAAGACATTCGTATGAAAGCCCACGTCGGCTGCCATTGTTGATGAGTGCTTGTGTGCTACACATCTGTGATGTACGCTGTTTCGACTACATCAGTACAGCTAACGAACAATTTTTACAAGTTACATGTCAATAAGCATAGAGATTATCAAACCGTGTTGGCTGTATCTTCTTCTCCATTATTGCACCCCTTCCCATTTATCTTCAACCTTTACAGTACTAACTGAACAACACTGCAGAAATGCTCGTTCTGAACAGAGTAAAATCCAATCAGTATCACTACACAACACTGCCATATTCTCTAAATCATTTTTTTACCGTGCACCTGACTTTGGAACAATGTTAGGGAAGTTAAAATCCTACCAAACTTCAAAAGACAACTAATGAAGCACCTTATCACAATAACTCTGTCTTCTTGCAGCTTACTCTCATAAACACTCTCGCCCGACCACTTTTCCGTCTGCTTCTCTACAAAGTTCTCTATCAAAATTTTCTTCTTTCCTAGCAGCCATATCACTTCCATTTCAATTTTCTTCTCTTTTATTATTAATTGCACTTCTTCCAACACCAAACAAGACTTCAAAGGTGATAGATTAATCAATATCATTCTTAATGCTTTTATTATTTTATTATTATCATTAGTGTTACTGTTATTATTACTGCTGCAGACGACTGCTTTTGTTAATAAGGCAAAATTATTGTTGTTGTACTTGTTTATTAATAACTAACTAGCGTTATTCTTCATTCCTCCATTATTTTAACATGTGATGTATTATTATTGTTAATGGCAATTATGACTTTTATTAATAATGCAAATTTTTATTATTGCGATTATTATGTAATATTTCTTGTATGTGTTGTTCCTAGTCAAATTTAAGAGAGGACTTTTATGGCTGTAATCTGCTCAGACTAAATAAGCAACAAAAAATGCAGTACATATATGTGAGATATTTACTGCTAACGCCGATTCTCTTTTCTGAACCTCCGTGGTCTGCGGGTTTCAAAACCCCTTTTGCAGAGATTGTTGGGCATCTATTAGAGGGGATAACTCTGTATATATCACTCCGTTAAAAATCCATTAAGGCCCGAACTAACAAAATAGAATCCATTTGAATAAGGCCCAAATTAAGAAAGTGCAATCTTACCATTCTCACATGTGGTTCTACACTGATACCTACACAGCACAAACGAATCATTTTGTGTCATTTAGTGTCTGCTACATTAGCAAGAAAGAAACTTCTTTTTATGGTTTTAACTATAAATTTGTTATACTTCGTCGAAATGATCTCACAATGCCCCAACACCTCAAAACAAGTCAATAAAAGAGCAGCAGCTGTCTCGAAGTTCTTGAAGTGATTTACTTCACCTAACATGAAAATAATCTGCTAATCGATAAGTTGTTTCTTATGAGCACGACTATGAACAACAATGGTCTTCTTTTGATTCGAAAAGCTGACTTCCATCAGATACGAGAATATTACATTAATTGTTTTCACGTAGGTATTAGGTTACGCCTCACACTTGTTCTTTCCTAGTATCTGAAAAACTTATGCTTCAGTTAATTAAACATATGAAATGTGCTAATCCGAAATAAACTATGAGATTTGCACTAAGTTTGTAATTATTATTGTACTTCAAAATTTGCAGAAGCCTTATACAGTTCAACTGATTCATGTACAAACACAAGCCGCTTTCAGCATTGTTATACTTAAGACGATTCCTTGATACACGTTTGAAAATAATGTGAAAGGTGGGAGGCCTATTTGGTGAATGAAGAGCTCACTTACTAGACACAATAAATAGTTAAATTCAGTTCATAAACAAAGCAAGATCCAACACACATTGATCGTTGACATTAGTGCCAATATCCTATACATTCGACAATAAAATCTGAACAACCACAGTTTCCCAATGTTACTGAATCGTAAGACTATGACTTAAGAGCAGCCGATGTGGAGGACGAAATGCGAGAATCGATGAATGTGTTACTAACACAAAGGCAAAAGTGTGTGCCAGTAATCGACGTGTAAATAAATGGAACGTACGGAGGCTGCTGATTAGACAGCTATCTTTCAAATCCTGGTGTACGTTTTCTACGTTTTCGATCTTGTTTCATTCTAACCTCCAACAGTTCGCCTATAGTAATCAATTTTGCCTGATAGCGGCTGACAGTCTTCCTTTTTACGCATATCCCAAACGACAAACCTACAGGCGTTCGATAAAACTATGGAAACGCCGCGGGACTTGCACGCGGGAACTTAACTGCAGATGCTAACCTAGACATCAGGTTGCGCTGATGTATTTGACCATGAATGGCACCTGTACGAGGTCCTCAACATTTTACAAGCATCAATCGTGGTCAAAACAGTCTTCGTAGTCGGATGTATTATGTCGGGCAGTGTTTCCGTAGCCAAGGGAGGCGTGGTGTTCGGTGTTTCAACAGGCAGCGGATCTAAGATCTGTACCACGTACATTGAAAGAGGAAATCACAAGGCGGATTATGACTTGTGTGAAGTGATGATTCTGACGGAAAACCAGAAGATGATGGCTGCAAGAGTAACTGCAGAAATGAATTTCTCACTTGCGAACCCTATCAGCATTAAAACATCACAAAGACAGCTCCGTAACCAGGGAAATGCTGGGCGAGCTGGAATTTCAGAATCATTCAAGAGTGATGTAAATGTCCGAAACACGAAAACGTGGCACCGAAGTCATGAAACTTGTACAGTGGAATAGTGGAAGAATGTCATCTGGTTGGATGAGTCTTGTTGCACGTGTTTTCAACTTCTGGACGAATTTAGATCCAAGAGTGAAATATGGCGGGGATACGATGATTATTTGAGAACTGAATTTTTTAAATTTTTTTATTTAGTCTTCCAACTGGTTTGATTCAGCACGTCACGAATTCCCCCCTGTGCCAAACTCTTCACCGCAGTGTAGCACTTGCAACCTACGTCCTCAGTTACTTGCTGGATGTACTCCAATATCTGTCTTCCTCTACTGTTTTTACCCTGCACAGCTCCTTCTAATGCCATGGAAGTTATTCTCTGATGTCTTAACATATGCCCTATCATTCTGTCCGTTCTTTTTGTCAAAGTTTCCCGTATATTCCTTTCCTCTCCGATTCTGCGCAGATCCTCCTGATTCCTTACGTTATCGGTTCACCAAATTTTCTGTAGTACCACATCTCCTAAGCCTCTACTTCTTGCTGTTCCGGTTTTCCCAAAGATCAAGCCGATTTCCCTCGGCCAGCAATGCCTTTTAGCCAGCGATAGTGTACTTCTTATTTCCTCATTGCTCCGTTCGAATTAGGTCATTTTGCAGCCTAGGTAGGAGAATTCGTTAATTTCATCTAGTTTACAACCACCAATCCAGATGTTCAGTTTCTAGGTTGTTCATTTCTGCTACTTCTCATTACCCTCATCTTTCTTCGATTTACTCTCAGCTCATGTTCTGTACTCATTGGAATGTTCATTTCATTCCGCAGATCCAGTAATTCTCCTTTACTTCCACTCAGGACAGCAATGTCATTAGCGAATGTTATATCCTTTCATCTTGAATTACAATGCATCTCTGTAAACTTTTATTTCCGTCATCGTTTCTTCGACGTACAGATTGGACGATAGAGGCGAAAGACAACATTCCTACCTTTCACCCTTTTTAAATCGTTGTTGGTCTTCCACCCTTATTATTCCCTGTTGCGTCTCTCCCTACTGGTTACCCATATTGCCCTCAGAATTTCGAACGCCTTGGAACATTTGACATTGCCAAACGCTTTTTCTATGACGACAAATCCTGCGAACGTGTCTTGGTTTTTCTTAATTCTTGCTTCCATTATCTACCGCCATGTCAGGGCTGCTTCTCTGGTAACATTACCTTCCCTAACGCCAAACCGATCGTCATCTAACACATCCTCAATTTTCTGTTTCTTTTTTCTGTAAATTTTTCCTGTCGGCAACTTAAATGCATGACGGTACCATAACTGTTGTACTTGTCTGCCCTTGCAGTCTACCTGAATTATATTTTTCCGAAAGTCAGATTCTATATCGCCAGACTCATATTTCTACACACCAACTTGAATAACCGTTTTGCTGCCAATTCATCCAATGACTTTAGACATTCTGATGGAACGTTATCTATCCCTTATGCCTTATTTGGGTCTTACGTCTTACGAAGCTCTTTCAAAGTCTAATTTAAATACCTTTCTATATCGAGTCCCGTTTCTTCTTCTATCACATGGGACAAGTCTTCTCCCTTTTAGAGGCTTTCAATATGCTTTTTCCACTTATCCCCTCTCTTCTCTGCATTTAACAGTGGAATTCCCATAGCACTCTTAATGTTAACACTCCTGCTTTTCACTGAAGTATATTTTGACTATTCTGTATGCTGAATCAGTCCTCCGGACAATCATTTCTTTTCCGTTTTCGTCATATCATTAGGCATTGCTCTTTAGCTTTCCAACACAACTTTTTTTTATTCGTAGGTGACGTGTATTTCTGAATTCCTGAATTTTCCCGAAAATTTTGATGCTTCCTTCTTTCAACGATCAACTGAAGTATTTCTTCCGTTACCTGTGGTATCTTTGTAGTTACTTTCTTTCTAACTACGTTTTCCTTTCCAACTTCTGTGACACCACTTTCTATAGATGTCCATTCCTCTACAACTGAACTACCGACTGTTTCTTATCGAGGTATTAATAAAAAAATGGCTCTGAGCACTACGGTACTTAACATCTATGGTCATCAGTCCCCTATAATTTAGAACTACTTAAACCTAACTAACCTAAGGACATCACACAACACCCAGCCATCACGAGGCAGAGAAAATCCCTGACCCCGCCGGGAATCGAACCCGGGAACCCGGGCGTGGGAAGCGAGAACGCTACCGCACGACCACGAGATGCGGGCAAAGGTATTAATAGCCTTAGAGAACTTCAGACGTAGTACTTCAGTATCATACTTCTTTTGGTGGTGATTCTTCCTAGCTAACCTCTTAAACTTTTACTTACTTTTCATGATTATCAAATTGTGATATAAGTCTACATCCGCTCCTGGGCATTCCTTACAATTCATAATCTAATTTCTGATTCTCTGCATGACCATGATGTAATGTGACGCGAATCCTCCTTTATCTCCCAGCCTTTCCCAAGTATACCTCCTACCCTTGTGATTCTTGTAAAGAGAATCCGCTATTACTAGCTGACATTTATTACAGAATTCTATTAATCACTCTCCCTTCCCTTTCCTACTACCAAGCCTGTTTCCTACCGTAGTCCTTTCTTTAGTTTCTTCTCCTACAACTGCCTTCCAGTTCCCTTTGAATACTGTATTTTCATCTCCATTTAGGTACTGAATTACCCGTTAAACATCCTCGTTCACTTTCTCTATAACTTCAGTTTGCGACTGTATGTGTACCTGAAATATTGTTGTTGGTCTTGGTTAGCTGTCGATTCTTCTGAGAACAACCTTGTCACTAAAGTGTTCACGGTAACACATTCTCTGTCATACCTTCCCATTCATAATGATCCTACTCCCATTGTACAATTTTCTGCTCCTGTTAGTATTACCATATACTCATCTGGCCAGAAATCCATTTCTTCTTTCCATTTCGCTTCACTGACTCCCACTCTATCTAGATTCAGCCTTTTCATTTCCCTTTGCAGATTTTCTAGCTTCCCAACACGCCTCAGCTCGTAGAACCTTATCCTTTCGTTGGTTATTCATTCTTTTTCTCATGGTCATCTTCCCCTTACCAGTCCTGTCAGGAAGATCTTAATGGAAGACTGTTTCGCAATCTTTTGCGAATGGAAAGATCATATATCTTTTTCAATTTGAGGCCACATATTCTGTGGATCCGCATTATGTGTCTTTAATGCTGAAATTTAGATTGCCTTCTTCTTCCCCATGTCGCCGACTACTGTAGATTCTTCCACCTTTAGGAGCCAATATCCCACCCCAAGGACAAGAAAGTGTCCATAGCCTCTGTCAGCTCCTCCACGCTCTTTGAAAAGGCCGTTGGTAGAATGAGGGTGACCACTTATGCGGAAGTCTTCGTCCACCAGTACTGGCGAATTTTATTCATAATTTAAGCAGTGACGTTGATGGATGTCGGAGCAGAATATTTTTTCATTACCTTTATATTTAGACGTCGCATTACTTCCAAGGATTATGTGACAATTTTTGCAGATCTGCTCCACCTCATGGTACCAAGCTTTTTCGCCAGTGGTAATGTTCTGTTCCAACACGACATGCTCCTGTGCATAAAGCTCGTGTGTTCCAGGATTGGTTTCGTGAGCACGAGGACGAATTGTAGCACCTACCTGGACAGCTCTGTCGCCATGTCTCAATATTATTTAGTTTTTATGGTCTACTTTGGAGAGGAGGGTGCCTGATCGCTACCCATCTCCATCGTCGTTACCTGCACATTCCACAATATTGCAGGAAGAATGCCTATGGTTTCCTGGAAACCTGTATTGACCCCTCCCGAGACGACTGGAAGCTCTTTTGAATGCTAATGAGTTTCCTCGACGGTGTTAGGTGTTGTAATTTGTTGTGTTTTGGTGTGTCCATATCTTTCTCCAGACCCTGCATATACTATAACTTTTTATAGATAATGTTGTGCAGTAGAAAGATATAGATAAAGAGCGTTCTGTAGAACAGCAGCTGTTTCACGTCTAATGTTGCCATATATATAATATTAATATAGTAAATAATAATAATTTTATCTTTCTACTGTTTTACACTTCAAAAAATGGTATATCTTTTGTGGTTTCATAAATTTCACAGACTCTACTCGATGGGGTTCATGGACTTTAACAAATGCAATGTAAAACCAATAAACAGACTACTGAAGGTCACACCTGCACTGCACCAGAATGAAAATTAAGAAGAGTACGTAATTATTTTTTTCTTTCTTTCAGTGCATTGCCATGACGGAGCTCGAGATACCTTTAAGGATCTTTTATGCAGTGTTGACTCTTTGCCCTCTGCACTCTCCAGCCAACGATAATCTGTACAATTCATACGCCTTCGGGGTCAGTTTCTCAACCCCAGAACGAGAGATCGCCTGAACCTTCCCCTGGTGGACATGTGGAAGGAGACCGCTTATACGGGCAGTAATTCAGTCCCCGGTTATGTTAGCCAGCTATGGCGTCCCCACCTCATTAATACGAGGAACGTCAGGTGACTTCACTGATAATGGAAGCAATATTAAAGAAAAACCAAGACACGTTCATTGGGTTTGTCGACCTGAATAAAGTGTTCGACAATGTAAAATGGTGCAAAATTTTGGAAACTCTGAGAAAAATAGGGGTAGGCTATGAAGAGAGACGGCTGATATGCAGTATGTACAAGAGCCGAGAGGAACCATAAGAGGGGACGCCTAAGGGCGAAGTGCTCGAATTAAGAAGGATGTAAGACAGGGATATAGTCTTTCACCCCAACTTTTCAAACTGTGTATCGAAGATGCAATGATGGAAACAAAAGAAAGGTTCATGAGTGAGATTGAAATGGAAGGTAAAAGGATATCACTAATACGATTCGGTGGTGACACTGCTATCCTGACTGAGAGTGAAGAAGAGCTACGAGATTCAGTGTAATGAGTATATGGCTCTGAGCACTATGCGACTTAACTTCTGAGGTCATCAGTCACCTAGAACTTAGAACTAATTAAACCTAACTAACCTAAGGACATCACACACATCCATGCCCGAGGCAGGACTCGAACCAGCGACCTTAGAGGCAGCTCGGCTCCAGACTGTAGCGCCTAGAACCGCGCGGCTACTCCGGCCGGCTAATGAGTAAATCGAAGAGAGACGAACGGAATGAGAAGTAGCAGAAATGAGAACAGCGAGGAACTTAACATCAGGATTGATGGACATGAAGTAGATGAAGTTAAGGAATTCAACTACCAAGACAGCAAAATAACCAATCACGGACTGAGCAAGGAGGACTTCAAAAGCAGACCAGCACTTGTAATATTGGCATTTCTGGCCAAGAGAATCTACCAGTATCAAACATGGGCCTTAATTTCAAGTTTTGAGAATGTTCGTTTGGAGCACAGCATCGTATGGTAGTGAAACATAGGCTGTGGTGAACCCGGAATAGAAGAAAATCGAAGCATTTGAGATGTGCTGCTACAGGCGATTTTTGATAATTAGGTCGACTGATAAGGTAAGGAACGAGGAGGTTCGTCACAGAGTCGGAGAGGAAAGGAATATGAGGAAAACACTGTCAAGGAGAAGGGACCAGAAGATAGGAAATCTGTTAAGAAATGAGGGAATGGCTTCCATAGTACTAGAGGGATCTGTAGAGGGACAAAACCGTAGAGAAGGCAGAGATTGGAATAGATCCAGCAAATAATTGAGGACTTCGGTTGGAAGTACTACTCTGAGATGAAGAGGTGGCCACAGGAGAGGAATCCGTGGCGGGCCGCCTCAAACCGGACAGAAGAGTAAAAAAAGAATGAAGTGCCCATATCATCATCACATTCCCACCATATTTCACTCTTGGGATGTAAATTTTTTCAGAAGTTGGAAACAGTGTGTAACACGGCTCTTCCTAGGAAATGACAATCTTCCATTGTGCTATTGTCCAAGTATCAAAACGTCGTTACCCAGTTTTCCTATTTCGGGTATTTGTGTGACTCATAAATGATTCGAAGAGTAATGGGTCAAAAAAATATCGCATCACTGGAAATAAATTTAATGACATGTCTCATTCAAACTGATGATAATGGAGGCCTGGAAAATCGCTAAAGTAAGAAGAAGCGTCCAATAGGACTACCCTTTCTGTCCATGTTCATTTAAAACATGTGCAGCAATTACTACAGAAACAAGAAAAAGTGGAACGAAAATGAAGTAAATAAATAGAAATCAAATACAATGTATGTCATTTCCAAATGATACAATAGTCTTATTAGGATCTGAGAAAGATATGAACCATATGTAGACGAATCGAAGCATTACGACCACTGTGTGCGACGAGACAGAATACCGCCTGTCTTATTACGGATATATGATGTGGTAAGGAAAGTATACAAGAAAAACAGTGGCGAGAGGGGGAGCATTCTAATGATGATGCGGGACGCTGTTAGGGAAAACCCGAATATAAGCAATTCCTACAAAGCGCAGATTCTTAAGACAAGGCGTCTGGGAACGAGCGTCACAGAAATGGCGCCCCCGCTTGGTCGTTCGCGTGCTGCTGTGTTCAGGATCTGTGAAAATTGGTTAAATGACGGGTAGGTGACAAGATTTACATTTTTTTTGCCTTGCTGAACGTCGCTGGGCTCGTGGACGTTATGGGTAAGTCGTTCGCAATAAGTGCGGTCAAAATGTGTATGGGCGCTGTAACTGCAGTCAGTCAGGCCTGACGATGGATTGTTAGAGTCATAAAACGGGACAAATAACAATCTGCAGCATTACTGACGACAAAGAACAATGCTGGTGCAGGTCCAAGTGTTTCGCACCACATCATTCTAGCAGATTGTTGAATATGCTGCCAGGAAACAAAATAATAACTCAACGAAATGATAGTTTAAGAAAGAAGAAAATGTAATCGAAATGGTGACACATATCTATTGATTGTTTAGAAAATAATTTATTATCCAACAGAACCACAATAATGTCAAACAAAATTTCCTGTTCCGACCGTCAGCGGTCATCCATATGTCACAAAATAGATTCTGAGATTCATCGCCGCCAGTTGTCAAAATAGTGGGACTGAACCGTAGCATGTGCTTTATGACCTGAGTATGGCCTCTCGATTGATCAGCACACGTACAGTAATCGGCTGAAAGCAGGAGTGGGGTGTAGGCAAATTCGTGATGTAATAGCGGCGCGGCAGGCAGTGGGGCGTCAAGACGTGGAAGGAGAGTCTGTTTGCTTCCTGGAGAGTAATAACGGCGTCAGAAATAGCCGGCGCCGACGGCCCGTGAGATGTGGGCGCGTATTAGAGGGGAGGTGAATTTATCAGGCGCGTAATGAGCGCCAGAGAGGCGCCGGGGGCCGCCGTCCGCCGGGAAATCACGGCGAGCGCCGAACCCACCGGCAGCGGCGGCGGCGGCGGCGGCGACGGCCGTGGGGCAGCAGCGTAGCCAGCCGGAAACGGCCGCTGACGCTGGCGTGACAGGCGCAGGCGTGCGAGGCGGCGCTGGCCGAACTCCTGGTTGCTGTGAAGGCGGGGGGTCGGGGGGGAGGGAAGGGGGGGGAGAATAAGTGAAGTTCCGCAGGTGGCTGTCAACGTCCGAAGCTACACATTCATGCAGACAAATCGTTTTATAAAAAGAATATAAATTTCTTATGTCACCACCGTACATCACGAACCAAAGGCAGCGCCTCGTTGATGCAGCCGACCGTCTCTGCCTAGCGCCATCCTTGCCATTTGCTTATACACTGAAGGGAAAGAAATATGGAGGTGACAATTTATATTTTACTGTCGCTTTTCGGCTACATTTTAATGTACTTCTGCCACAACATGTAAAACAGCTGTCAATATTTGCTTCTGAAGAAGACGTTTTATATACGTTGAAACCATGACAAAACAGCTCCAACAAGCCTTTCATTTTGCCAATGCCTATTTGCTGTTTCCAAAAGGCAGTTGAGCGACATAAACGAAAGTTTGTTCAAATGTTCAAATGTGTGTGAAATCTTGTGGGACTTAACTGCTAAGGTCATCAGTCCCTACGTTTGCACACTACTTAACATAAATTATCCTAAGGACAAACACACACACCCATGCCTGAGGAAGGACTAGAACCTCCGCCGGGACCAGCCGCACTGTCCATGACTAAACGAAAGTTTATAGGCGTGTTTCTACACCTGCAAGATGATGTCTATTGAAATTTGCCTTAGTCGCCTATGAGTGGCGCCAGAAGCGTGACTGTCAGGATGCAAATCAGATTTTTCCTAAATGTATATTATAATGGCCATGAGCGTTAGTTACCTTTAGATCAGACGTGGTGAGTCGATGTTAGTAAAGAATGCCTTTAATGCCTTTAAGTCGACAAAGACGCAGTAATCAACATCTCACTGAATTTGGAGGAAGTCATATACTACGGCTACGAGAAGCTGGATGTTCCTTCGTCGATACTGCATTAAGATTCCACAGTAATGCATCCACTGTAGGTGCTGGCAGTGGTGGTTACAAGAATGTACGGTCGCAATTAGTCCGGTCTCTGGGCGGCCACCGGTGTCTGGGCGGCCACGTGGCATTACCGAGAGGGAAAACCGTCGTGTTCGGCATGTGGCAGTGGTGCATCGTACTGCATCTGCCGCAGCGATTTCACCAGCAGTTGGCAGCACAGTGTTACTAATGGTTACTTAAAGGACAAAAATATGGTTCAAATGGCTCTGAGCACTATGGGACTTAAATTCTGAGGTCATCAGTCCCCTAGAACTTAGAACTACTTAAACCCAACTAACCTAAGGACATCACACACATCCATGCCCGAGGCAGGATTCGACTGTAGCACCTAGCACCTAGCACCGGTCTGCCACTCCGGCCGGCACTTAAAGGACAGCTCCAGCCCAGACGCCCTGTAGTGTCCATTCTACCGACCCCAAACCACAGCCTTTTGCGATTCCAGTGACGTCAAGCGACAGCTTATTGCAGCGCTGAATGGAGGTCTGTTTTGGTTTCTGATGAAAGCTTGTTCTGCATCGTTGGCCTTTTTAGGGTCAGGAAGAAGGCCAGGTGGGCAAGTGCAGCCAACCTGCCTGCTTGCTACACACACAGGATCTACACGTGGAGTTAGGGTCTGGGTGTGATTTCGTATGACAGCAGGAACACTCTCCTGGCTATCCCACGTACCTTCACTGCAAATTTCTATGTCTGGTGAATCGACCTGTTATGCTGCCATTTATGAACAGCATTACAGGAGAAGTTTTCCAACAGGAAAACGATCCTGCACATACCGCTATTTTAACCCAACATTCTCTACAGTCTCTACAGTCAAGTGGCCCAACGGGACAATTCCGACCGCCGTGTCATTCTCTGCTGTGGACGCGGATAGGAGGGGCATGTTTTCAGCACACTGCTCTCCCAGTTGTTATGATGGTTTTCTCCGACCGGAACCGCTACTATTCGGGCGAGTAGCTCCTCAATTGGCATCACGAGGCTGAGTGCACCCCGTAAACGAGCAACATTGCATGGCGGCCCGGATGGTCACCCACTCACGTGCCAGCCACGCCCGACAGCGCTTAACTTCGGTGATCTGACGGGAGCCGGTGAATCCACTGCAGCAATACCTTTGCCTTACATTCTCTACAGAGCATTGACATATTGTCTCGGCCTGCTCGGTAACCATATCTGTATCCAGTTGCGCAAGTGTGTGACATCATCGGATGACAACTCCAGGCTCATCCATGCACAGCATTACGCGTCACTTTATTGACCGACCAAGTGCAACAGGCTTCCAATTCCATGCCAGAAATAGATGTCCTAAGATGGCAGTAGCCCATCTCTTGCTTACATTAACTTTTAATCTTGGAATGTTAGTCACTTAAGTATTTTATCCAGACAAATGTATTCCCGAAATTTCATTATTCTACATTAATTATTTTTTGGTGTTGTGATTTTCTTCCGTCAGTGCAGTTACTGCGTTTTATTTCGCTGCTAAAAACTCTTGTAACGCGGATGTTTAAGAGCGCTGCCTCATTTCTTCATGAGAATTAAGAGAGAGTTGTGTTTCATGTAAACGATATTTTATGAATCCGTGTTGACTGTTAGTCAATAAATTGTTTTTTTCGTGATAACTCAAAATGGTCGAACACAGTTCATATTCGAGAATCCTACTACAAATCGACGTTAGTGTTATAGGTATGTAATTCAGCGAAGTACTCCTAGTTCCTATCTGGGATATTGGAGTGACTTCAGCCAGTTTCCAGTCTTCATGTGCGGATCTCTCAACGAGCGATTGGTTGAATACTATTGCTAAATAAGGAGCTACTACCAACATACTATAAGACGAACCTGAATGATAAACAATCAGAACCGTAGGCCTTGCCTTTATTAAGTGATTTAAGCTGCTTTGCTACGCCAAGGATATCTACTTTAACTCATATTGGCAGGTTTTCATGGTTCGAATTCTGGAATATCTACTTCGGTTTCTTTAGTAAAGGAAGCTTGGAAAATACTGCTTTATTGGCACTGTAACATCACCATTGTTATCGCGCAGTGAAAGTATTCATTGTGTATTTTCATTGGTGTACTTTGCATACGACCAGAATCTCTTTTAATTTTCTTTCGAGACGGAATTTCGTTACTCTTTCATTTACTGATCGTATTTCATCTGTAAGCATTTTATACGTTTCACTACACTGATGCCTTAAAGCATTAATGTCATCTCTCAAAGGTTTTGTGCTGTCTGCGCATTGCCTGGCTGTGGCTTCAGTTTTGTCGCAAAGACGTTTTTCGCTGGCCTTCATGTCCGTATCCACCTGTCGAAAACGCTTATCAGTCGTTTCTGAGTACGGTTTAAGCTCGTTACGTATGGTGGAAAAGTGTTCATTGAACTAAGTAGTGGTGTAAACTTGTACACATACCAAAAATAGTTTTGCATCACCTCGGATCCGAAAGTTGTGGAACCTGTGCAGAAAATTGGAATAGAGATCTTCATAAACATCATTTCCGCTCTTGTTAAAGCTCATGAAAACCACACACTGCATGTTGTACCACTATACAGCTACACTTTCAGAGGTGGTGGTCCAGATTTCTGTACACACCGGTACCTTTAATAAACAATAGCACGTCCTTTTTCATTGATCCATGCCTGTATTCTTCGTGGCATTTTATCCACAAGTTCAACAAGGCGCTGTGGTCCACATTGTCCCACTGCTCAACGGTGATGCGGCGTAAATCCCTCAGAGTGGTTGGTGGGTTACGTCGTCCATAAACAGGCCTTTCCAACGTGTCCCAGGCATGTTCAATTAGGTTCATGTCTGGAGAACATGCTGGCCACTCTAGTCGAGTGATGTCGTTATCCAGAAGGAACTCATTAACAAGATGTGCACGATGGGGGCGCGAGTTGTCTTCCACGAAGACGAATTCCTCGCCTATATGTTGCCGATATGGTTGCACTATCGGTCGGAGGATGGCATTCGCGTATCGTACAGCCGTTGATGCGCCTTTCATGACCACCAGTGACGTACGTCGGCCCCGCATAATACCACCCCAAAACAGCAGGGAACCTCCACCATGCTGCATTCGCTGGACAGTGTGTCTGAGGCGTTCTGCCTGAACGGGTTGCCTCTAAACACGACTCCCACCATTGTATAGTTGAAGGCACAAACGACACCCATCGGTGAAGAGAACGTGATGCCAATCCTCAGCGGTCCATTCGGCATGTTCAAAAAAATGGTTCAAATGGCTCTGAGCACTATGTGACTTAACTTCTGCGGTCACCAGTCGCCTAGAACTTAGAACTAACTAAACGTAACTAACCTAAGGACATCACACACATCCATGCCCGAGGCAGGATTCGAACCTGCGACCGCAGCTGTCGCTCGGCTCCAGACTGCAGCGCCTACAACCGCACGGCCATTCGGCATGTTGCTGAACCCATCTGTAACACGCTGCACGGTGCAGTGGTTCCAAATATGGAACTCGTCATGGACTTTGGGAGTTGCGCATCATGCAGCCTGTTGCGCAGAGTTTGAGTTGCAATACGACGTCCTGTGGCTGCACGAAAAGCTTTGTTCAACATGGTGGCGTTGCTGTCAGGATTCTTCAGAGCCTTAATCTGTAGGTAGCTGTCATTCACTGCAGCAATAGCCCTTGGGTGGCCTAAGCGAGGCATGTCATCGACAGTTCCTGTCTCTCTCTGTATCTCTTTCATGTGCGAACATCATCGCTTTGGTTCACTCCGAGACTCCTTCCTGGCACACAGTACAATGCGAACGCGATCGAACCGCGGTATTGACCGTCTAGGAATGGTTGAACTACAGACAACACGAGCCGTGTACCTTCTTCCTGGCGGAATGACTGGAGATGATCGGCTGTCGGACCCGCTCCTCTTAACAGGCGCTGCTCATGCTTTGTTGGTTACATCTTTGGGCTGGTTTAATAATATTTCTGAACAGTGAAAGGGACCGTGTCTGTGATAGGATAAGGAGTTCTGGGAACCGGGATGATGCAAAACTTTTTTGATGTGTGGATTACCAGTAAGTGGAAAGTGGTTAATTACTTTTTTAATCGTTTATTGAACTGATCCGTTTTGTTACTCTGTTTAACCATCATTTCATCAGTTCCATTAAATCGTTCATTGAACATGTGCATGAGATTTTGAACCATCGCTTCAGTGTTACGTTGAACTGATGCTACGGGTATCACCTGTGTTGTGCTTTGTGCTGTTTAGACATCATCTACAACCTTGGACGTCTCGTTTGTTGCATTACCTGCATAAAAATATTAAGACCTGTACATTTTGATTGGCTGAGCCAGTAAATACATAGAAATATAATAAAATTATCTAGACTCAACCTGAAAAGTAAAGATTAAAATATATTAAATCAAAATCGGAAAGAAAATCAGCACACGCTTTGATATAATTGCAGGTTTGAAGTAAGGAGGTGGTTCATCCCCTGTATTGTTTGAACTAATACGAAATAATGTTCGTATAAATTTAATTGTAATAGAAAGTACATGTGTAGATGCAACTCACTGTTTGCGTATGTTTAGATTATAGCCTCAGAGTCGACACTGAGGAAAGAGTTAATACGAGTTTGTGAAACCCTAGAAATTGCAAGAGGTGTAATGGAACTATTCCGGACAGTACCATGAGATCAGTAGTAAACGTAATTATGACGCTGGGCCAGAACAGACACTGTCTGTCTGGAATCGATCATACAGAAAACTGAGAGGACATTTAGGGAAGATACATTATGAACAAATTTCAAGGCCATGATCCAAGCCGGAAACCGCTGTTTCTCCATCTTCAGCAAACGTTAGGGATTACGTTGTGTCTCAAGACAGTCGTAGCTGGAACTAAAAAATTGTTCAAATGTGTGTGACATCTTATGCGACTTAACTGCTAAGGTCATCAGTCCCTAAGCTTATACACTACTTAACTTAAATTATCCTAAGGACAAACACAAACACCCATGCCCGAGGGAGGACTCGAACGTCCACCGGGACCAGCCGCACAGTCCATGATTGCTGCGCCTAAGACCTCTCGGCTAATCCCGCGCGGCAGCTGGGACAACACAAGTTAACAGTCCATCATGATTTGGTGAAACATCCAGTACTCTGAAGCTTCACTACGTCTCTTCAACAGAAGATTTAAGGAAAATTTTTGTATCATTACAGGATATTGCTAAGGGGGAATAGTGGATGCATCCTAGCAACGGTGAGTGAAACACTAGAATAGAAATAATGTTCGATACTTCAGATGCTGAACGTCTTTGTAATGTGTTTCTTCATAATTTATTAGATTTGCTATTAAAATTAGCACATTTTATTGGTATCCTAAGTGGTTATCCTTCAGTACTCCTATAGTCTTTCATTCCGTCTCGTTTTCCATTCTTCTTGGCCTTCTTTCATTCTTCTTGGCAGAAACGAGTTTATGTTGTTAAAATCGAACAGAAATTCGAAATGACTTTACTAGATATTTATGGAAGTACTACTAGAATCACTGTCTAGCTATAAACCAACTTCAAGCCAGTTGACACCATTCTCAGTCGTGACATTCTCCACTACAGACAAGTGAAATATGCTTTTCTTAATAGGGTGAAAAATAAATCTCACTACCAAATCCAGCAACAGTGACTGAAGAAATGTAATCATAGTACGAATAAGGAAGAAACTCAGTTTCATCGATGGAAATCAAAAACGTCCAGAAATGACAAAACTCGTTTTCAAATTATGTTAATTTCTGAAGCAGTATTTCACATCTAAAATTCTTCTTTGAGGATACCTGTTGTGACTGATTGTGACCACAAAACAGTGGATGATTATAATTAAACTTCCGCTGCTTGAGAGGTCCACACGAAAAACGAGTGAACGCACCAGAAAACTTTTAATGACTTGCAGAAGAGAAATAATGAATGAACCTCAGCCGTGGCGGCTCGCTCCGAGTCGACCTTTTACCGAAAGAAAAATCTTTGGTCTGCGGCCTTGCGAGGAAGGCAGGTGGCGCTCCAGGAGCAAGATTAGGTGGCTCGCGAGAAGCAAGTAAGACGGCGTTAGTGGAGTGGAGCCCGGGTCTGGCGAGAGAGTTTGTGAAGGACTGTGCTGCGCCGTCCAGCTCGGCGGTTGCAGCCCGTGTCGTACTGAGCCTGGCAGTGTGCTGGTGGCACCTTTCTTAAACTGGACCCATGGATTTGTCGGACGTCGCCTTGCATACAAAATTTTATTTTATTCATACTTTGCTCTAGATGTCTCGGGGCGAATGTGGAAGGAATGGTATAACATATCCTTGCCCTCTCAGTCCGTGTTTTGTTACCACCTTGTCTTGGTCTTTCACTTCTTGGTGGTGTCAGAGAAGGATAGTCTCTCAATTACGGTTAGAGCCATGCTGCATCGGCGAAATTGTACTTACATGCGTGATGTGCTTTGTTCTTAAGACCCCATGTGAGCGACTTCAATTTAATCCTTAGAGCAATGTGGTTGCGCAAGCAGTTGATATTATTTAGTATGCGTTAGTGTCCACGGTGTCTGCTAAATCTAAGGTGTTTTCTATATCACCGTGCTGTTGTGCTATTTGATTTCCAGGGTGTGTTATTTACCTGTCTGCTTGCTGGTGGAACAGCAACAAACTGTAAATTAAATTTCACTGAATGCTAATCAATGGTGGACGCCCGTCAGGGCCCTGACTTGTTTGTAGTATTCCATTTATTGAAGCTGACTTCATAATTTTATTATGGTAGAATAACCTTTGCATTTAGTGAGACATGTTGAGTCGCCTAGGGCGAAAATTGTTTAAAGGGTCTTAATATCTTATATTTGTTTGTCAAAACTTGACACTAAACTAACTAGAGTCGCACTTGTGCTTCAGACTATAATTTATGACTTGTAGTCTGGCATCAGAGTGAAAACATCTGCCTCCCGGAATTTAGCACACAAGCATTGGATGAATTCCCTCTACGAAATCTGCTCGTAGGGTGAAGTCTTCTCTCCCCAGAGACTACAACCAGACCGACTATAAATGTTCGGTCGCCTATTGTCCTGAGAATTCCGTGGAAAGAAGTTGCCCTATCAAAAACTTCCTCGGCGTATTACAGCACCTAATTCGTGGTCAGCCAGTGACGAGTAGGGATATGGACCTCCAAACTAAATTTTGAGAAAAATCACCAGCAGAATTAGGAGCTCAAGGAAGGAGAGGGGGTAAGGACAGAGAGGGGGTGGGGAGCTGTTGTAACAATCGACATGGATTTAGTATGTAACGGGCATTCCATTGTCCTATAAGGATATCATTATGTTACGAGACCAAGGTCGCTGCTGTGTTTGATTATATTGTTATTAATATATCCCCATTTCGACGTGATTGTTCTCTTCAGGTTATCTGTAAAAAGTGGGCTTATAGTTCAGTACAATGTTTTCAATTTTTAAGTAGATAATGTAACCTATCGTTGAACTACGGTTTGCTAAGTACATCAAGTGATCTTGATATCAGCCGACCGAGGTGGACGAGCGGTTCTAGGCGCTTCAGTCCGGAACCGCGCGACTGATACGGTCGCAGGTTCGAATCCTGGTTCGGGCATGAATGTTTGTGATGTCCTTAGGTTAGTTAGGTTTAAGTAGATCTAAGTTCTAGGGGACTGATGACCTCAGAAGTTAAGTCCCATAGTGCTCAGAGCCATTTGAACCATTTGATCTTGATATCCATATGACATCGATGTCTCAGTTGAAGTCACAGTACGTATTGTGTAAGTATGATACTTCGATGCTGTTGGAGCTATACTGGATGTTAATTTCTTTTTTTGAGCAGTTATTTTTGTGGTTAACGAATTATGGAAGTTTTGTTCATAATGACGTTTCTTGACAGCTGTTTTTACAGTCGAGTCGGCGATGTTACATGGTTACAGGCTGTTTCCCTCTTTGGTATTCTGTAGGTAATAATTTTGTTTTCATCAGCTACATTATACTGCCTCTATGATTCGCATTAGTGTGGTTCTATGATCATATGTAATTTAATAGATTTGTTTTTCTTTCTGGATATGGTTATGTCACGTAGTGTTGTTGTGCTCAATGTTCGTGACACGTTCCCAATGCTGTTTTCGTAGATTAAATTTCGTCATAACATGATCTCTGATGTGAGAGATGGGTAACGTACAATTGCTACAGTAACCCACCCATTACCAGCTTGGTTGGCGTCATTATTTGTTAGAGTGAAATTTAATAGTCCTCCACAAAAAACTGAAGGGCCATGCAAAAAAACTTGCCCATTAGTGTGGTTGACATCCATATTAATATTATCTATGGCTTTGTAAACTGTCTGGCGTGTGCGTGCGTCAGTCGCCGAGCAGCCCCACGAGCGGCAGCACGTATTCACCGACATGCCGCACTATTACATGAGGAGGAGGCAAAGTGGATAAAGTAGAAGGACTTGAGGCCTTTTATGATACAGACATTATTGCTTATCGTACATATCATATAGCTGCAGTGTATAACACGGACATGGGAGCTTCGTATTTTATGTCTACAATGCCTCTTGCTCTAAGAATAACCGTAAAGTCGGTGAATATGAATCTGTATGTATCTGTCTGTATCTCTTTTTTGGTAGGATAATTTCAATAAAACCTTCAATGTAATATTTGTGATTCAAATCGATTTCTTCAACTACAATTTCTTTAGGGTAGTTTTACAGGTATGAATGTATTTCTGTTTCTTCAAGATTACTCTTTAGTGGTTTCTTTTGTCCAATGTGTAAAACGTTGACGGCCTGATCTATAATGTCCACAGAATGTCGCTCTGTTTTCAAGTGGTGAAAGACTTGACGGGTTTCTGTCCCCATCTCTAATGTGTTCTCGGTATCTAATATTGGAATTCCGTCTTTGATCCACAAACAAGATATGGGCAGAAAACAAAATTTCAAACATATCAGAAATCACATATCAGAAATCATGTCTTCAAGAAATTCAAAGTAAGCACTGGATAGTTTGTATTTATGAAAATAACTTCGGGAAATTCTCACAATTTATTTCACCACAACACTTTCTGGCATCGCCACTTCCATCACAAACTGTACGATTAAATTGCGTTTTCTCATTGATTTATATAAACACAAATAGTACAAGCAATATAATAAAGCTGATAAGAACAGATATATGACATAGACAATACCAAAGATGCAAACAACATATAAACTTGTAACACTTCTGACTCAACTGTCAATACCGCTGTCACGAAAAGTCATGAAATAAATTTCCATAACTGGACGAGTACATAAAAAGCTGCTCCAACAAAAATTTTAGCAACTACTATACCAATAACAGCATTAAAGGAGCAAACTTATGCAATACTGCGACAGCAACTGAGAGATCGATGTCGTATGAATATCAAAACCACCTGTTCTTAGCAATCCGTTGTTCTATTACAGGTTATATTATCTACTTAAAAATGGAAAATATTGTACCAAACTACGTTCTTTTCACTGACAGGTTGATGATGGAAACTACACCGAAATAAAATTATAGTGATGAACAATATAATCAATCACACTAGCGTCTCTGGTCTCATAGCATTCTAAAATGATGTCCTTATATGATATACACGACGCAGCGCTCCAGATGACCACAAATTCTATCTGTGTCGGCTGAGGTGAAAAGCAACCCATACCTGGTCACATGACAGACTTCTTGGCTCCACAAGGAAACGATTTACCTTGACATGAAATATCGCTTTTGGATCGGCAAGAGTTGGATCTTCAAGGACGTTCTCTTGCGAGTCTCTACAATGACGGAGAAACTAGCCAGCAATGTGCACCGCAGATGCGGCTCATCTCGACGTAACACTGTGCAAGCAATTGCCAGAACTGTCATCTTACAACGCACAAGACTAAGAGGTGTTCCCCAGATAGATAAGAGGCTCTCTGACCCCGAACAACACACAACCTGAAACATCTGTACTTGTTTACCCGTCCTCCTCGCTTCAAGGAATTTGAGAGCAAAACAAACCGCATATTGCGTGGGGAAACTTTAGCGGCACTGTGGGCCAGCGCCACTCAGCAATCGCCATTTCAAAGGCTTTCCGGGGACGGCGTACGTTGCTCATCAGGAGAGAACGTCTTCCCTAGGAGAAAGTTCACAAAAGGCCGCCTACTGCTCGCAGTTCGTCAGAGGTCTGTCCATGACAAAAGCATCCATTCAATTATCTGGTGGAAACTTATTCGCTAAATAACAATGAGTAAAAGTCCACCTTACGGTACCTCTGCAAAGGAACTCACGTAAGTTATAGTGGGAAGAACAAACTGAGAGTGGTATTGCTAATAGACTTCAGGAACTGTCTCTGATACTTCTTGTAATCCATATTTATTCTTGTTGTCAATATGGCGTACATTGGTATCACATGGAACGAGTCGGCCAAAGAAAAGGCAGATACGTTTCATGATTCTATTCCCCTGGGTATTTTACATCAGGTTACTAATTTGGTAACAGGATACTAGCGGATTCTTCTGTTTTTGGCGTAATATTCCGCTTTATCATTTAGCACGCAAAGAAGAAACGTGTTTTTTTTCTAGATTTCACACTATTTCCTTTCCTTCATGCAGACAACGATACAATCTGTGAATAATCTAGAAGTTTTGATGACCCTTTGTCACTAACCGCTTATGAGCAGCACGAACAGAACTCTGTTGTTACGTACATACGAAATAACATATCTTCCTAGATATCAGAGCAACATTTGTATCGAGAAAGACATACTGAATAACTTTTGTCAGCCATGCTCCAAGAAAATTAATTATTTACTGATAACTCATCTTATTATCATATCTGCGCTAAATTCAAGAACGAAGTGGTGTCATGTACGTACAGGAAATCTGGTGAGAGTATATTATGTGTTTACTTGCATCTGTCACTTCCATGATAACGTACAAGCAGCATGATGGGTTTCAAACGTCCATGAGCTCAGATTCTTCTGTAAATGACATGTCAGTATGTTTCAGTTATCTTTTTAGGCACGGTTATATTCACCACGTTCAACTCCAGTCATCGCAGGATTTAGAATTATTACAGACTTCTTGAAGTTTGAGAGTGTAGGAGGCCACAATATTCGACTTTTGAATGCTCTTAAATATCAACTTTACAGAAAATTTCAAGTAGTTTTTTACGGTCCTTTTTTACCTATCTCATAAGAAGGAGAGCGCTTCGGAAGTTTTATGTTACGTGGCAATCTCTGCAGCTCGGGTGACTTGTGATAGTTCATGAAGAAATGGTTGTGAATCTTCTGGTAGGCTTTACGCCCAGGACTTGTTACGGATGCAAAAATAGCAGTTTGCGTGTTCAAACTGTCTTGCAACAAGTGGCACAGGCACCTCTCATAGGCAGCTGTTCAGGAAGTATTCTATAGTATTAAAACAGACAGATAATGCGCCCCAGCCTGTCCTTCGCTAATCGTCATGAGTATCTTATGCTGGTTTCTTCCCGTGTTGTGATGTTCTAAGCTTACAAGTCTGTCTTCCGGATTCGCTTCACGGTTCAGTCTCCAGCTTTATCTTCAACTGTAATTGTTTTGCGATCCGTTCCTTGTTACTTACTTACCTTTGCTGTTAGGTGAAGCTTCTCGCGGTAGTCCAGTCTTGGACGTTGTCTGCCATGAACGAATATTATGACCAGTGGTTACGCCTTTCATGCTCAGTGACTCTCATTTTAGAATGGACAGACAGTGCTTACAAAACTCTGTGTCAACAGACACAGATCAGACAGGGATCAGGCGTCAATATTTGGTGTAGCTCGTCAGAGGAAGATGCAGAGTGATCTACACCATTTTGGTTGCTCTGAAAACGTCTATTCTTTGGTTTGGCTAGTAGTATCCACAAGAAAATCCAAGTCTTGTGAGCAACGACTGTGAACCAGGATCCATTCCATCAAGGTGTCACGCTATAAACTATAAACAAGGTCATTACGTTGCACTATTATCAGGTTTACCTCCAAGTGGACCTGACACGCGGCACGCACGACTAGACAGCTTGGGATGAGAGAGACAAGGAGAGTGTCTTTTGGACGGACATCTATATATCGTGAGGAGGCAATGACAGGCAAAGGACGTAGCCAGCGTAATTAGAGCCGAGAACTCGAAATAAAACTCGAAGAGCAGAATGCACCAAGGCAGAGATTAAGGGATGAGGACGATCCGAGAGGAGTAGCATACCTGATACAGCCATGAGCAGAGAGTTGATGACCAAGACGCTCTGTATGAGATGTACAGAGGTGGAAAGAGGCAGGCTGAGTTAAAGCTTGAGCACTGGTAGCCATGCAGAGCCCGGCAGAAGTAACTGCAGTAGTATCAGCGTAGCTGATGGGATCATAGGCGAGAAGCTGAGAAATTTTTCTTGTTGTGTCGTGGGTACAAATAATAGAAACAGCGTCATTTCATAGTGAACAGAACGATGCTAGCCAGGCATCTGATCTTTACTAAGATTTGATATCTTCTTGGGTACGACTCGTTCAATACAAACATTGTTTCTGAATAAATTTAGGAGTGACAAACCACTTTTATTTGACATTACTTCAAGTCACCTTCCAACCGTCAACTTTTGTAATAAAGGATTTAACACTAAAGTCAGGTCGAGGCTCCCTCTCATATTGGCCAAGCGGCTAGTTTCCCGTCGCACAAACCCTGTTGCCCAATCTGAGGCTATATTCACGTTTGGCACGCGACTGGCTGCATTTTTGCAGATGCCAGCAGTGTATTTCAGGCTGGGTCGATGCAAGGTCAGGAATGCAGGGTGTCTAGATGTAACGACTGAACGAGCCACATGCAACACAGAATAATGTGTTCGTATGGAACGTATGTGGTTGCCTTGGTACTTAACGTTCCTGCACCAAGACACAGGAAATAATCCACGGTAACTGATAGGAGCAATAGAGAAAATGGCTGACGATACATGAGCAGTACTTGTGTCTTATCTTTCCATTCCCATTTTGAAACAGGTGCACGTTGCCTGGAGACGCTTTCGGCTAGTACCCATTCATTGATTACGTAAACAGACGCATCCCACTGGCATGCGGGCGGTGGTCGATAGACTTGTTGTGTATAAACCCTTAGCTCAGGTCGGCTTATGCCGCGACACTATGAGATAACGATAATCCGACTCAGCTAATAGTACTACCCAAGCAATAAACTATACTGCTAGCAACTGGACTCCGTTTTTTTCCTGTGTTGCCTCAGGTTCAGCAGCATAGCAGTGGTACAAGCAAATTGTTACTGACGGTAGAAATTCTGTTTATGTATTTTTTTCTGGTGCTACCAAATACTAGACTTCCCCTGGCAGCAGGATCTGTCACATTACTACATTCAGTCCCTGTGATCCTGCCTCTCTTCCTCTCTATTGGCTGTACTGCGTAACACTGTCTCGCCTTAAACTGAAACATATTGCATTCATACCACTAACACAAATTAATATTAGCACTGAGTGCAACACATTCAAGAGCAATGCTAGAAATATTCCGAGTTTCCCCTTTGCCCTTATTGTCGAGGGGACGTTAGCGCCAACCTTATTTTCCTTCATTATTCAGTGTCTTGCATTTTTCACCTGTCTCAGAAGAAGTCTGATATATTCTTTGAAGAAGCGTAAGTTAATTCTATTTTAAGGAAATGCTGCAGCAATAAACTAAACGAAGAAATTGATCTTCAACAGGATACGTAAAATATACCGTGCAGAGAGGAGAGGTTCTCACTTTCTTTATTCATTACCCCTCTAAAATTACTTGGAAATTCAAAGAAGAACGAAAGAAAAAAATCCAGTAGAGAAAATACTGCGAAAAGACTTACAGATGGAGGCACAATTACTGGGACAAGGGAGATAAAGGTAAATGCTCTGGTAGATTTTTGCGTCAGAAACGCGAGTTTGTGAGTTTGATACAGGATGTAATCTATTTTTCTTTATTATGTTGTAATTTTTAAAACATACGGATCCTGTGATTGCAGCATTTTAACATTCAACGAAACAATTGCTGATCATACGTGCCACGAACATTCATGAAGAGTAATTATCAGCTCCAACTAAACTTATTGTAACCGCACAGAAATAATTGCAAATATTTTATTGTGGAGATGTTAAATATACTTAATTTAGTAAGTGAGACTGATTGTAATAATCTAAATTAATTATCAGTGACAACGTCTTTCACGAAACATACATACTCTTCACAACGGTTGTTGACAGCAACCGACATTCATCTCCAGATATTTCGCGATTCGGTGGATGACGCTTTTCAGAAATTTTCATGGCACAGCTGCATCAACAATTCTTACAGCAGAACGGAAGCCCTCTATCAGTTCTTTCACATTCCCTGGCAATGGAAGGGCGCATCTACACAGTTCGTTCGCGTCAGTGCTTGTTACTAACGCACATCACGCAGATAAGGGAATCAACTTTTAGGTTCTTAAATTAATGTTTAAGCAACAGTGCATCCCTTGACAAAGTCAACGATATGAATATTTTCGGATGACTTTGGGATTGATTTCCAAGAAAACAGAATAACGATGAGTAATTAATGAGCGGAAGAAGAAAGATTAGGATTTAAGGTTTCTTCGATACCGCGGTGATTAGAGTCAGAGCAAAAAGATGGAACGCTTTCAGGGATGGAGAAGGAAATATGTCTTGCCGTTTCAAAGTAACCACTCCGACATTTGCCTAGAGAAATTTAGGGAAGTCACTGGAAAAATGGATGGCCGGGTAAGGATTTGAATCACCGTTCTCCCGAATGCGATTTCAGTATATTAAACACCGCGTCACCCCGCGCGATGAATAAATTAATGGTCTGGAAAATGGGTCGCGTAGCCTGTGTCTTCAGCCGTAATGTCAACAAGTAATCGGATATGTGTGAGTGTGATTCACGACTTCTTTGAACACAACTTACGTTCTGAATTATTAAAATCAAAACTTTGTGAAAACATAAGTCTCCAATTACGCAGTATCCCTAGCTGTGCTAGACGAACATAAATCTAAAGAAAATAACTAGTCTTTAGATTATGATGTTAATAAAAAAAATTCGTAATTACCTGTGATGCGGGTTCGCTCGTCCTGCCGGTGACGTCATAAACAAATGTCATGGACGTGAAAGTTCTAGGCCTGATTTTTTTGTATTAATTGATTCAACAAGTGGGACAGGCTGTCCCGGAAATAGGATTCGAATATAGTTGATGAAATACAGCCACAAAATTCAGCTGGTCGATGTAACTATGTGATTTACTTGATTTCACGGGAACTATCGAGGGTAAAAGAGGGGATAAAAGTAGGGATGGACGCAAAAGGGGAGTAGTGAAATTGTTTGCAGGTTTCGCTTTGAGGGAAGGGTTATAACTGAAAGAAGACTGTGCTAAGAGTAAATGTTCAAAACTAAATTACGTGTTTAAAGATCTAATAATGAATATTATTATACTCTCATTTTTGAGCTAATCCTAAATAACTGTAGGTGTTTTGTATAGAACCTGCTGTTATTGCTCTGTGTTTAGGAATTAAGAAGGTAGATAGCCTGTGACGCAGTCTAGAATTAGGAACTTGAAAAAAAAGGACCTTAACATGGAACAGAGTTCGAAAACCCAAGCAATGTAACGAAAGCTACCCACTTCACTGCATGGGCAGCACATTATACAAGACTTAATTGAGATACTTGCCGTTCGTGCGATTAAGATGCTGCCAATTGCCTATATTTGATGTCTATTTCCTATCCAGAATATGCTCGGAAACGAATATTATCACACACGTTTTTGGACTGTTGATATATATAAGGAATCGCACTACGACATCTAATTGCGAGAATTTCGTTGTGAAATACGGTAAGAGGAGAAACAGACTCGAATAAATTTTAAACGACGAGAATCATAAGTGAAAGGAAACAAAAAATTATATGAATAACATAATATATATTTGAATTCTCTGCATCAAAATATATTTCCATATTGATGAAGTAAGGCTGATTAGATTAAATTTTCTTTAATTTACGCCTATGGTCATAAACGTTTTGTTCACTGGTTACTGGTTTCGGTCTACAATGACCAACTTCAGATCTGTGCTCTATAAAAACAGTGTGCTAATGTACTGCATCCAGGGTGGCATCGTCAAATGTTAAATGCAAAATCAGCACAGAATCGTCAAATATTTAAATAACAGTATATGCATGAGTCATATTGTCAGTAGCACTACTGTTCAAAACGAGCAGCTTTCCATTCAAGTCGCTCAAGGGACTTACAAGTGCTGTCGATCCGAGTATTCTTGTGCTCCTTTGTCAGCTGTTTTGAGACCCATCTTGCCCACCGTTTCCAGTTTTCCAGCATATCTGTGAGTGTCTCCTATAAGAGAGTTACGGAGAATTGTGGAAACATTGCAGAAATTTCATCCCCGCCGATGAGTGAACTTCACGAACAGTTTCCTCCATTTTTGCACCATATCATCAGCCCGAATGGAAGGTCTTCCTATTCATTCTGCCTCCACTAAACGCCCTACACCGCTTAAACGCATTCGTTCTGCTCATGACACCTTTGCCGTAAACCGTTTTCATTCGCGAAAACCTTTCTGTACTAGTTACGCCTTTCGCGAATAGGAAGCGAAACTCAGCACGTAGCTCGCATTTGGTGGGATTCCTTAACGACATATTGCACGCAACCGGACACTGCACCTTGAGTTCACCTGATGCTCGTCGTATTCAGCGAGGTCCCCCTCTTCAACTCAGTATTACCAACACTAGAAAAACAAAGAAATGACAGCCAGTTAAGGTCACAGTACACTTACGTTCTGAACGTGCCTCATATCTACAGCAAACCACCGGCATCATTTGCCTTTTGCAGTGTTTACAATCCAAAACGAAATAATACGAAAGTTTATAAGAGGAATTATTCCGTAGTCAATAATGTTTAAATTTTAATCAACTCTATAAAACCGAAATTTTAGTACGTTGAAGAAGATCTTGGTAAATGATATAGAAGTGTCAGTTCAGAGAAAATGTAAACATGATTTGTTTGATTATATAATTTTGCATGCATACAGATATACATTTGTATGTACGTATAGCCATATCTATCATGTGCGAATCTGTCTGTGTGTGTGTGTGTGTGTGTGTGTGTGTGTGTGTGTGTGTGTGTGTGTGTCGTATGTGTGTGTGTGTTCTCGTATTGTTCTGGAACAATTTGAAGATATCTTGGGACGAATATAACTGGTGCTGATGTAGTATGGGAATAGGGAAGTGGTAGCACTGCTGGTTATGAGGACGTGGTAGGACAGGGTAGGAGACAGGGTAGCATAAGTGTAGAGTGCAAGGAGAAATGAAAACAAAGACTATATAAATTGGTTTTATCATCTAAATAAAGTGCTGTCGGACTATTCTGCTGTTCGTAGGGATGGTGCGGTAATACCTGGGACATTTTCGATATACCTCTCAAATTGCGCACCAACACGACTACCAGCAAACTAAATGCGGAAAGTGGCAGGAAACCACCCCGAGGGCCAGGAAGGAGGTTAAACATTGAAAAAATTTTAAGCAACCGATAATAGTGTCTAAGCTATAGTTTGAGGCATTGTTAGGGTGACTGCTGACAGTTCAGGTGACACTGGTAGCGGTTACGGAAGGACAGACATAAAAAAAGTGGCCGTAAACGACGAATACTCGTGTCGCATCATCAATATTGCGGAATTTTAACCTCAACGGTAATAGTTAGTGTTTCACTCTGCCAAAACTGCTGTTCACTAGCTTTGGTAAATTACATAAATGACGTAGTAGAGCTAGTACTACCGATAGTACTGTTGGCATTGGTAGAAAAAAGAAAGAAAGGGGGAAAAAAAAAGAAATTGAATGTGTGAGAGAGAAACTACGTGCCAACGACTTCCCCTTGGTTTTCGTTTCGTTTCTTTGTGTATATTATATATAAAAGTGCTAATGCAAAATAAGCTTAAATGCTCAATTACACAATAATACATATCATTACGTTGTCATTATGTACTCAATAAAACTTCTTCATCAAGATGAAAGGCAAGAGTTAACTGTTATTATTGATGGGTGTGGAAGTTGCTCATGAATGACCGAAACATGTTGTACAAGGACTTAAGGAAGTATAGAAGCAATGTTTGACAAGTTTTGTTTTACATTCTTTTTTACATTTTACCTGTATTTAAGAAATTACGTTTTCTATCGCTATATGATGTATTGTTTTAATTTTTTTTTATTTTTGCTACACCGTCCATTTATTTCAAGTTACATGTCTACAATATTCGGGTAAGACCTGATTTAATCATTGACCATTTCAGTGTTGCTACAAATACTGTAGAACTAAAATGTTCGATAAGTTTCCAAACGGTTCACCGCTTCCATTTTGTAGGGAAATCTGCCACGACACTGATCGCTCACGCAAACAAAGCGATCAAAATGAGCACGACAGGTATGCAACACACAGAACGTTGAGGCAACGCCGTTACAAAAAAAAAAGGTTCAAATGGCTCTGAGGACTATGCGACTTGACTTCTGAGGTCATCAGTCGCCTAGAACTTAGAACTAATTAAACCTAACTAACCTAAGGACATCACACACATACATGCCCAAGGCAGGGTTCGAACCTGCGACCGTAGCGGTAGCCCGGTTTCAGACTGTAGCGCCTTGACCCGCACGGCCACTACGGCCGTCACCCCGATACAATCTGAACTGACCAACGCTATAAGGAAAACTACTGTACTCTACGCTTACTTACGATAGTCTACTGTAGCCTAAAGTGGTTTTACAACTTTAATAATAGAGCTGAGGGTAACTGACGCATAGAGGAAAATGTGGGAGTGGGAGTAGGTAGGAGGCGACATGTGAAGCTTGAGGCTGGGCTGTGTGGATGAGTGTCAACCAAATTTGGTAGACGTGTTTCTTACTATCTACAGAGGTACCGGGGGTTAGACTTGCCTCACGTATGTGTGTGCGCCGAATGTTAGGGAGGTAGTGCCATCGGAAAGCTACGGAAAACTGCATGGAAGGACTGACGCTGGTTACAGCTCTGAAGGCGTTTGCTACCACTGCTGAAATGGAGGCGAGAATAGGGTAAAACAAAAATACTAAAGGAAGCAACGCTAGGTAATCAGTCATTTTTTTTTTATAAAATGGCTTTCGGAAGGCTCTTTGCTTTACCTTAGGAAGGCGCAGTTGTGTGTGGCTCATTAGTCGTGAGAAGTACATTCAGGTGGAAATCCTAGCACTCACAGGGGGGCTACTGGTGTTATGTTGGCAGAGGGGACCGCAGCGGCACACAGCACAAAGCGGCAGAGGGACGGAGGGCACGGCTGGCGAGACTCGCTTTGCGGCCGGCGGCCGCGTCTGCTGCGGTACACCGCCGGCTTTTCTCTGCTCTCCTGTCCTCTCACAGCGGGACGAGAGGACCGCCCTTGGTCACCTCGGATACCAAAGCGCCTGCTGCACACACCTTCAGCGTGCCTGTATCTCCACACTATTCGCAAAGTTGGAAGATTCATTATAATCCTTCCGTCGTGTGAGTCAGCTGTGAGAGAATACCATATGTTGCGTTATTTGTACGGTTACATGCGGTACCAAAAGTATTTTCAGTCCTTAATTACGTGGCCTAATTGTGGTGCTTAGATGTAGGTACAGTACAGAAGAGCGTAAATGTACGACAAGAACGCTAATTTGATTATTTTCCATCAATCATTTTACCTGCTGTATAAACGAAGGCGCTTCAAAAACTAAATTTTACCTACATCTACAGGGTGGTCCATTGATAGTAACTGGGCCAAATATCTCACGAAATAAGCATCAAACGAAAAAACTACAAAGAACGAAACTCGTCTAGCTTGAAGGGGGAAACTAGGTGGCGCTATGGGCGCTGCCATAGCTCAACCTGATATCTACTGCGATTTTTAAAATAGGAACCCCCATTTTTTATTACATATTCGTGTAGTACGTAAAGAAATATGAATGTTATAGATGTAACACTTTTTTCGCTTTGTGATAGATCGCGCTGTAATAATCACAAACGTATAAGTACACGGTATCACGTAACATTTCACCAGTGCGGACGGTATTTGCTTCGTGATACATTACCCGTGTTAAAATGGACCGTTTACCAATTACGGAAAAGGTCGATATATTGTTGATGTATGGCTATTGTGATCAAATTGCCCAACGGGCGTGTGCTATTTATGCTGCTCGGTATCCTGAACGAGATCATCCAAGTGTCCCGACCGTTCGCCGGATAGTCACGTTATTTAAGGAAACAGGAAGTGTTTAGCCACATGTGAAACGTCAACCACGACCTGCAACAAATGAGATGTCCAAGTAGGAGTTTTAGCTACTGTCGCCGCTAATCTGCTCATCAGTAGCAGACAAATTGCGAGGGAATTGGGAATCTCATAAACGTCGGTGTTGAGAATCCCACATCAACGTCGATTGCACCCGTAACCATATTTCTATGCACCACGAATTAGAAGGCGACGACTTTGAACGCCGTGTACAGTTTGCCACTGGGCACAAGAGAAACTACGAGACGATGAGATTTTTTTGCACGCGTTCTGTTTTGCGACGAAGCGTCATTCACCAACAGCGGTAACGTATGCACTATTGGGCAACGGAAAATCCATGGTGGCTGCGACAAGTGGAACATCAGCGAACTTGGCGGATTAATGGGGAGGAAGGATAATTGGCACCCATTTTATCGATGACAATCTAAATGGTGCAATGTATGCTGATTTCCGATGTAGTGTTATACCTATATTACTACAAGATGTTTCACTGCATGACAGAATGGCGATGTACTTCCAACATGGTGGATGTCCGGCACATAGCTCGCGTGCGGTTGAAGCGGTACTGAATAGCATATTTCATGACAGGTGCATTGGTCATCAAAGCACCATACCATGGCCCGCACGTTCACCGGATCTGACGTCCCCGGATTTCTTTCTGTGGGGAAAGTTGAAGAATATTTGCTATCGTAATCCACCGACAACGACTGACAACATGCGTCGGCGCATTCTCAATGCATGTGCGAACATTACGGAAGGCGAACTACTCACTGTTGAGAGGAATGTCGTTACACGTATTGCCACATTCATTGAGGTTGACGGACATCATTCTGAGCATTTATTGCATTAAAGTGGTATTTACAGGTAGTCACCAAACGTAGCGCCATCTGGTTTCCCCCTTCAAGCTAGACAAGTCTCCTCTTTGTAGTTTTTCCGTTTGACGCTTGTTTTGTGAGATATTTGCCCCGGTCACGATCAATGGACCACCCTGTATATCTACATTTACATCTACATTTGAACGTCAGTGCTCTCCGTCAGCGCTTGAACATCTGAGAGTTTCCAAGCATAGCAACAACAATTTGTAATTCTTATACAAGTGGTTCCTATCTATACGTTATTCCTGTGTTCGACATGTACATGAATGAACCCCTGTCTCTGTTACCCTGAGGCCTTCTAACATAAAAATCCGCCCAGTTCACGTCACGCAGCCCCCGCTACCAGTGTAGTCGCCTCTAGTGTGTAAAGGACTCTTGATCTACTGTATTTAGCGGAACACGAATCCTCAGAACCCTATGGCGCAAGTCGAGGAATCTCCAGCCTATTTGGTCACAGAACCGTCTGAGACTCTGATTCAGACGCTTGACTCGGCTCTCTACCAGGGGTCCCCAATCGATCCTGTCGACTATGCTGCAAATGGTGAGCTCTGCTTTCATCTCGAAAACAAGACTAACGGTCTCTACTACTTCTGACAACCGCTCAAAAGCAGAAGAATCACTTCCAAACCAAAGCGAAACAAACTGGTACCGACGTCAGGCACCACCTGCAGCTGGCTGCAGACTGTGCTCTTCATGGCATTTAGCAGGACCCATTACAGGTCTGGAATGGCTCCATCGTACATCTGTTACCTTTTCCAAGTATTCTGCCAATAAAGCGTAGTCTCTGGTTTGCCTTCCTCACAACATTTTTATGTGCTATTACCAATTTAAATTAATTGTAATCGCAATTCGTATGTAGTTGAATTTACGGCCTTTAGATTTGACTGATTTATGTGTAACTGAAATTTAATGGATTCCTGTTAGCACTCATGCGGATGACCTCACACCTTTCATGATTTAGATTCAATTGCCAATTTGAGCACCATATCAGATATGATAATGTTCTTCTCGGGTGTGCAGCGGGATCGTAACGTCATCTTGACACAATATTTCAGCCGTCCAACTGGCCGCGATCTTCAGGTGAGAGTGCTGGTACCCGATCTCGCCGGAACTGACTTCTCAGCGCAGGCGGCGGCCCCTATATAGGCCGCAGAAGTCCCACAACACGTGCGCGAGAAGGTGCCGTAACTGCCCTCTAGCGCAAGTAAACATACTGCGCCGCCAGTAGTGGAAACAGGCGGAATCGAGACATCGCTATCAAAAATTAAAAATTATTCCGACGATCGAAACACAGACCGTTGTTTTTTAATGTCTGATAACACCGGGATCCAAGTCTTACTTAAAAGGTAACCCTTGTCTCTATTAATACGATTATCAGATAAACTAATCTCTATGAATTATTTTTAAACCCAATCCCAATAGCAGGATGCAGGGCAACCATTTGTGTCTCGTCATACAGCATTCTATGTCCCTCGATAAGACAGTGCTCCGCCACTGCAGATTTCTCAGGCTGAAGCAACCGTGTGTGCCGCTGGTGCTCAACACATTGGTCCTGAATGGCCCGGATTGTCTGACCAATATAAGCCTTCCCACAGTGGCAAGGGGTGTTGTACACTCCGGGCACCAGAATTTCTTAAGATTTCCTGCCAGATTTCGAGATAATGTTTCGTTATGGAAATTATTACGAGCATCTCGCATTGATGTCCGTGCTAAATATCGAATTCCTCTAAAAGATCGCCAATCTTGGGGATTTTGTGTTCGTTTAAATTTGGCATACAACAGTTTTCTGGTCCGGTTTGTGCACCAAGGAGGATCAGCTGCGTCGTTTGTTAATTTATTTGGTATAAATCTTTCAATTGCTTTCGATGCTACTTCTTTGGATGCAAGGGACATCTGATCTACATTTACACTGTTAATTCTGAAGGTGTGGAGGTTGTCTCTCTGGAGGGGGTTATGTGACTTTTTTTGAATAGGTATATTTTTCGTTTACTTTTGGAGAATTTTAGTGTTACAATATCCAATCCTGCTACGTCAACATTGTGTTCACTAATCCCTGTATCCGTTTTGATGCTTACTAACAGCGAAGAGTTATTTGTTGCTAAGAGGTTCAGTATGTTTTTACAATCGTTTAATATTCGCCGGGCTCATAAACTAATTGCTTGAAATAATTTTCAGAGAATGCGTTTTACACAATTTTGGATGAAGTTTACTGCGTACTTTCGGATTTAATATGTATTTTCGCAAACATATCGAGTGTCAATTAAAGTCACCACCAACTATAACGCAATCAGTCGGGTACGCATTTTAAATAAAACTCAAGTTTTATTTGCTCATTTCAGCAATTGTATCATTTGAGTTGGGACAGCGGTAAAAGGATCGAATTATTATTTTATTCTGGTTGCCAAGAATTACCTCTGCACATTCGAACTCACTAGACTAATCTATTCTGTTTCACGACAAGAGAGAAACTACTACAGCAACAATCACGCTATCGCTAAATGAGTTTAGATTGTCCTACCGGAAGAACCGTTAGGTTGTGGGCAAAAATTTTGGCTGAACATATCTGCGGTTTTAGCCAGCTTTCAGTGCCATTATTGATTTAAGCGTCAGTGCTTTCTATTAGCGCTTGGAGCTCTTGTACTTTCCAAACAAAACTACGGAATTTTACAACTGTTATACCGATGATTCCCGTAGCTACACTCTTCTTATGTTCCAGCGTCACACTTTCAGACTGAAGTCCGTTTGTATTTTTCTGAGACCTTCTAACCTTAAAAACCGCCCAGTCCACGCCACATAGCCTTGCTATCTGCGTAGCCGCCTCCTGCGAATCGTGAACCCATAACTTATTCAGCTTGCACCTGCACACAGTTATCACAGTCCCTATCCACACTAAAGACCGCGGAAAACTACATTACACAGACATACAAAAACAATCGGCAAAGGCTAACACAAGCCGACACAGCATCGTTCAGTTAAGAGTCGTGCATTTTCTAACGTGAAGCAAATTTGCCATTGGTGATAAACTCTAGCCCTTGCATTTGAAATCTATATACAGCCAAGTACAATCTTTCTTTCATTGAGTTACATTACGTTGTAAAGTAAACAGGTGGCTGCTTCACATAGGGGACAGATTATGTTATTATGACAGGCCGAGTTACTTTTATTGAAACCTGCAATACACTAGAAATCGATACAGATATATTACACTATTTTTCAACACAGTAGTGAAGATTCTGTATAAAACAGTCAGGTTCTACCAGCAGTTCAATTCCTCCATGATGGAAATCTGCTCTTTCTTCACGGAGCAAGTAGAGAAGTTCTGTGTGAAGGTCCTTATCTTGTAAAATCTCTTTGGCCCCACAGTTCTTCCTCAACTGCCTGGACTTTTTCCCTGTATGGTAGATATCGATCGCCTTCCTTCCCGATCGGTGTCTCACCTTTGTAGCCTTCATCAATTGTTGGCAATATTTCTTTACTTCTGCGTGAGACATTACTTTGGGCCATATGGTGCCAGTCAATCTGTGTGCAATCTAGACGATTTTACCACGAGAATCGCACTGTTCCGCGTACTTCAACATGTTTTGATCATCCAACTGACACTTCATTCTTTTGTCACGACTACACGGAATAAACAAGGAACTGTTTCGTTGATAGTAAAATATACGCCATTCTCAAGTCATAACGACTGTGCTACAGGATTTGTTTGACAATATCCCATGTCAATAAATTAAAGTCCAAGTGATGGAAGTCACCTATAATGTAACATCACGCACTACCTTGACTCCCACTCCTCTGCCAGTCACTTGTGTAGCAATTATATTTGCAGCAGTTTGTCTTTCAATATGAACCGAGAGTTTTCAAAAAAATTAATGATCTGAGACATTTATGGTATGTTTTAAGCTCTTAATATTTGCGTGTGTGCACTTTGGACTTCACGCTGCATCAGGTTACGCTCTCTTGTCACGACCGCGTCTGTTTATTCACTCATTCTCGAGCTATGCAAATACGGATGTACAAACGGATATTATGAGCGTTTCTTCGTGCAGAAAAAATGAGTAACATTAACACTTTTTTAAAAATAAGTCTTACAGTGCGCCGTAAGGTCACTCGGGAAGTAGAAAAGGGAAAGAGTTACAGTGCATCATCTACTATATCTGCAAAGCTCTTAAAGTTGAGACAGTGACAATGCTCTTCTTTATGAGCTTCGCACATATACTAGATAATGCACTGTAACTCTTTCTATTTTCTGCTACTTTTGTGACTTTAATTCCCAAAGCACTGTTCAAAAACATTAAGAATTAGATTATGTTGATAGCAGTCTACAAGTTTTATATCTGGGTGTAAGTTTCTAGGCGTAAGCGCAACCTACTTTTTTGATGTATAACTACATTATTTGTACCAATACTGCCATACTGTTATAATGGAGTGTTAATATCCTTCCTTTTTACTCTACCTAACGACGTTAATAATACTGATAATTTACACGTTGCCTTTGTACGCCAATTGGCACATGTTTCTCGGCACGAGCGCCACCTTCCCTGTTTTCAGAGTAACTACGCTCGCCGATTACACTCAGTCGGTTAAGAGCTCTGCAAGATCCATGAGCTATTTTATATTAACGTGACAAACCCTAATTCTAGGGCTATATTTTATTTTTGACACATGGATCTATGCCGACAATTGTGAAAACGGCGATGGTACATTAGTCCTTAGTAACGTAAAATTGTAAGTACCAGTCACCGTTATCATACTTCTGTAATGCAAGAGTTTTCTAATGTGTCTTAAAATTTATTCTTGGGTTATAAGTTTCATATTTTTCTAACGTAAGCTATGATGTTCATTGCCCTTAGGTTACCTTCTGATGAAGAAAAATTTATGTTTGTCGAAACCTAGGTAAAGAATTTCTTTATCCATTGGAACTGGTCGGCTGGATATAATTTTATTACGTGAAACCGTTGCTGTTGTGCAGCTATGTTTCAAATATTTGTATCATTTATGTTCTTTATTTTATTTTTATTTGTGTCTTTACTGCTATGTATTTGCGATAGTAATACTTTTAACAAGTTGTTTTAAAAAATGAAACAGTTTTGTATATGGTGTATATGTCTATGGTTCACAATATAAATTAATAATGCATGATTTTTAAGGCAAGGGCACAATACTTTACATCGTCATAACCTTTGACTTGCTTTTGTTCTTGGTTCGAGTTAAGTTAAAAATGTGTATTTATGACGAACCGCAGGTTTCTCTGCACTGGAACAGATTTTAAGTAACTTTATCACCGTTTAAAATTTTCAGTCTTAGTGCCACTTTGTGCTAACAAGAGCCTACTATTTATTTTTGAACTAAAAGAAAACTACAGAAATTTACTAGGTACCCAGCCTGCAAAAACGTAACATAATACTATTGTTAAACCTGAAAATGAGAGTTAAAACTATCGAAATCATCCGTGACATGAATTAAAAAGAGTTATTGGCGCAGATATTTATTGTATTTGAACTTTCACTGTCCTAAACAGTCGCACTGTGCACTTCCTTACAGAAGTGCAACATAAACGACATCAGATTATTTTGGCTTCACATTTACGTAACTGGATAATTACTGTATGAAAACAAAAGCAGTTGTTAGTGGCTTTCACATTCCCTCTAACTGGTAATTACTTTATGAAAACAAAAGCAGTTGATAGTGGATTTTCCATTTACCTCTCCGTTTATAATAATTTTCCTCAGAATATTACCGTGTGACTGGCAAAAATCACAGATCACTCCTGTTTCCAGAAAGAGCACAGTGTCGGCTACACAGAAATAGAAACCAACATCGTTGACGTTCTTGTGTCGTCGGAACCTGAAACATACGCCTGGAAGCAAACAAGACTCCCTCAAAGAAACGGCACCAATATGTAACACAGCTTGTTTTATTTGTTAACAACTTCTTTCTTTATCGTTTCCTCATAGATTTCCGTAATTTGTTCCACACCGTACCACATCCTCGACTACAAATCAGGATGCTGTCATATGGAATATCTTCGCAAATATGTGACTAGCTTGAGGAATATTTGACTAATAGAACACACACGTTGTTACTGGAGGCCGAATGATACACAGAAACCAACGTAAGGTTCGGTGTGCCACAAGGAGGGGTATTAGAACCTGAACGGTTTTCGATATACGTAAACGATTTAGTAGATTCTATAAGCAGCGCTTTAAAATAGTTCGCTATAGATGGTGTTGTGTACAGGGAAGTATTGTTTCTGAACAATCGAAAAACTACTGAAACCTTTGGACGAAATTTACAATTCGTGTAATGAACGACAGGTCTCTTTAGTAGGGAATAGACTTAATATGAAACCAGACCTTACGGCAAGATTGGTGGTGAACATATTGAACACCTCGTATGATTGAAAGCAGTCTCTCACAATTGCTACATTCTCACTAGATTATTTCAGGTATTATTAAACCGCATGTTACTGTAAAGATACATTTCTATACCTATTTATTCATTACTACCAACATAATTTGTGTTCGGCACAGTCTGCAAAGTTTTTAAGATGAATTCTTTGAGTTCCGCAGGCCGGTGTGGCCGTGCGGTTCTAGGCGCTTCAGTCTGGAACCGCGTGACCGCTACAGTCGCAGGTTCGAATCCTGCCTCGGGCATGGACGTGTGTGATGTCCTTAGGTTAGTTAGGTTTAAGTAGTTCTAAGTTCTAGGGGACTGATGACCACAGATGTTAAATCCCATAGTGCTCAGAGCCATTTGAACCATTTTTTGAACTTTGAGTTCCAGTTCAGCGGGCCAATCAGATCCCAGCACTACTCTTGGAGAACTTGTGTAGCGTGTTTGAAGGCACACAGCAGTTTGTCTGAAGCTAGCCTGGAGTCTTCCTTGGGCAATTTGGTGGTGTGGCACGGTGTTTTGGGCACGTAGGTGGGGTAAATTGCAGTTTGGCTGTGTGGGGTCCTCTTTCGCATTACTATTGTCATCTTTTGCTATCTCATTAAAATGTGTCACAGATGCTGTTCTGTTGTCTGATTAAGCGCAGCAAAACTTTATTTCATTTTGATGTCTCGATCTCTTTCTTGTACCCACCTTTTTTGAAATAATTACTATATACTGTGGATGCGTGGATGACTGAATTTGGAAAAGCGCCAGTGGTGGACAGAAAAGTTCCACTTCCTCGGAGTACAGTAGTACCAACTGCACTAGAACTTTCCAATGATATCCAGTAGTCTACCTTCAGGTCAGTCCAGAGCTTTTCCCGCATTTTTAGTTCGTGCGATTGCCTAGGTCTAACAACGGACGACATCCGCAACATGTTAAAAAAGTTCAGAAGACAGTTTCCGCTTGCCCCGACCGTTGGCGTTTCTAAGACTCTCCTGTATTAGCCGCCAATCCCTGAATATCACCGATGTACGGATCATCGTTTTGATGTAAGTTGAGGCTCCTTTACGAAGCTTAGATATTGATTAGTGTTAAAGAAGCGCCCCCTGATCACAATCACGTGGTCAAAAACGATTTTTTTGTTTTAATCATGGTATCATTTGACTGAATCTCAATGAAGTGCGTAAGTTTCAAATGACGCTTTGTTTCTCGGGCCGCAACTGATCATCTGCCCTCACCACCTCCTTTCATTAGTTTTAATGATTTCCCGTGACTCAAATAATTAATATGCGACAGCTGCATATCAGAACAAGTAATTTCAATGAAATTTTCGTAACATAATCAGTGAGTGATGGTTACAGGTTCTTTGTTCAAATTGTCAAGAATCGTTAACTATTAAGTGGAGTAATCACTCTTAGTGATTTATTAGACATATTTGTGTATGCTGTTTGTTGATTTTGTTCTGGATCCATAACCATTTTCTTCACATTATGAACTGGAACTTGATGTTGACAGGTGATCACGTATAATGAAAGTAATTTGGAGAGTAATTCTGATCGATGGAGCAAATTTTCCCGAGTAAAACGAACACCCATATATATGGAGGTATTTTCAAGAATCGGAATCTACAAAATTTAAATAATTTCTGCGATAAAGTTCTGAACTTCACTTAAATCTATTGGAGCTTCCTAGCCAGGAACTGCGTTTAGAAGCTTACTCTAATTTCATTCCTATGTCTAATTACGTAAATTGTCAAAGAAAATTATTCATCCTGGAGTCCGTATACTAATTCTCTCGTGGGGTCTCCATGCTGAAGTTTATCCTCAAGAAAGTGATTAACGACCACAATGTATGTTATGGAGGGTTCACAATATTGTGCCAATATCATCTGTAATAAACCTCCGTTTTTCGTATAGGACCTACTATTGTACTCACCCTCCACACGTAATTCCTCTCTTTATAATTCTTGTAAGGATAATTAATCAGAAGACTGAAAGTGTTACAGGGGTTATTTTTGTCACAGATTGTCAGAAAGAGAAAGAATTTTCTGACATGTAATACGAACAACTAGTGGCGCCATGGCAACACCCGTTGCACAGTTCAAAAGGTTTCCTAAGCTTCTGAGTATTGATGATACAGTTTCATAGTGGCCTGGCCTGCCTGCCATTGCACACACGTGAGCCAAAATTGCAAGAAAAGATATACACTACTGGACATTAAAATTGCTACACCACGAAGATGACGTGCTACAGACGTGAAATTTAACCGACAGGAAGAAGATGCTGTGATATGCAAATGATTAGCTTTTCAGAGCATTCATACAACGTTGTCGCCGATGGCGACACCTACAACGAGCAGACGTGAGGAAAGTTTCCAAACGATTTCTCATACACAAATAGCAGTAGACAGGCGTTGCCTTGTGAAACGTTGTTGTGATGCCTCGTCTAAGAAGGAGAAATGCGTACCATCACGTTTCCGACTTTAATAAAGGTCGGATTGTAGCCTATAGCGATTGCGGTTTATCGTATCGCGACATTGCTGCTCGTGTTGGTCGGGATCCAATGACTGTTAGCAGATTATGGAATCGGTGGGTTCAGAATGGTAATACGGAACGCCGTGCTGGATCCCAACGGCCTCGTATCACTAGCTGTCGAGATGACAGGCATCTTATCCGCATGGCTGTAACGGATCGTGCAGCCACGTCTCGATCCCTGAGTCAACAGATGGGGACGTTTGCAAGACCACAACCATCTGCACGAACAGTTCGACGACGTTTGCAGCAGCACGGACTATCAGCTCGGAGACCATGTCTGCGGTTATCCTTCACGCTACATCACGGACAGGAACGCCGGCGATGGTGTACTCAACGACGAACCTGGGTGCACGGATGGCAAAACGTCATTTTTTCGGATGAATCCAGGTTCTGTTTACAGCATCATGATGGTCGCATCCGTGTTTGGCGACATCGCGGTGAAAGCACGTTGGAAGCGTGTGTTCGTCATCGCCATAATGGCGTATCACCCGGCGTGAAGGTATGGGGTGCCGTTAGTTAGACGTCTCGGTCACCTCTTGTTGGCATTGATGGCACTTTGAACAGTGGACGTTACATTTCAGATGCGTTAGGACCCGTGGCTCTACCCTTCATTCGATCCCTGCGAAACCCTACATTTCAGCAGGATAATGAACGACCGCATGTTGCAGGTCCTGTAAGGGCCTTCCTGGATACAGGAAATGTTCGACTGCTGCCCTGGCCAACGCGTTCTCCAGATCTCTCAGCAATTGAAAACGTGTGGTTAATGGTGGCCGAGCAACTGGCTCGTCACAATGCGCCAGTCACTACTTTTGATGAACTGTGGTACCGTGGTGGAGCTTCATGGGCAGCTGTGCCTGTACACGTCATCCAAGCTCTGTTTGACTCAATGCCCAGGCGTATCAAGACCGTTATTACGGCCAGAAGTTGCTGTTCTGGGCACTGATTTCTCAGGATCTATGCACCTAAATTGCGTCAGTTCTAGTATAACATTTTTGTCCAATGAATACCCGTTTATCATCTGCATTTCTTCGTGGTGTAGCAGTTTTAACGGCTAGTTGTGTAATTTCATCCTCCCTTTCCCACAGAACAGTCTACTTAAACATGTCGATGATATATGGGAGATACAGGATATTTAAAAGGCTATAATAGGCGTCATAATGAGATATATTACGTCATTCTTAAATAACGAACCTCGTAGAAAGAAAGACGACATACCTGCTTTGCAGGATGAGCATATTTTCGCGAGTTGATACTTATAGAGACCGTGTGCTTTAAGTATATTTATTTTGTTGCTCAGCATTGCGAGATTTGACGTAGGAAATATCACTGTAGCATTCATGACTTTCTTGACTTCCATTTGAGATATGGTTGTTGTGTCTTGGTGAAAAGAGCGAGCTTTGATGTACACAACGGAATAAAATTGTTATTAATCCATCCGAATGGAAGATCACTTAAATTTGTCACACACAGGGCTAATGATCGTTATTCGGTATTTTCCGCTCATCTACAGGAAATTTCCGTGATGATGTTATAAAGTTTCAGGAATGATGGAGAAGAGTAACTGTAGCAATTTGAGGTCACTAACTTTGGTATGGAAACGACCTAGTAAAAAGTATTAGTGAAAATCGTTCCGAGATCTCCGGCACTAGACTACATGTATGTTTTTGCATAGACATTGCATGAGACACATGCCCAGGAAGTCATATAGACCAATATATTTGAGAAAAAATGTGTTCTAAAATGTATACCTTAAGAACTATGTGCACCAGTTCATCTTCGATACTGCGAAATAAACCTCTTCTACTGCAGGCTTCTTGGTCTTCACGTTTTTGGAAGAGGTCATATGGAACAGAACAAGAAGGTTACGTACAGCAAATATGGGCTCTAAAATGCATACCTTATGAGCTATGAGTAGTTATTCCGTAAAAGAGATAAGTTCCTTAGGAGAGAAAATGAACAAGTAATCATACCTCTTAAAATGTTCATTTTAGAGCCCACGTTTATTTGACATTTTTTTCTTGTTTAGGTGTATACCAAAGAAATCCCCCTGCCTAAGCACGTCTTAGCAACAACATCACTGCTACATGCATTTCTCTGTCAGAGATATCAGAACGATTTCCTCTTATATACACATCGAAGAGGGTTTTGCATCACCACGGTTATGAGACATCCGGAACCTATCATTTCCGCCCTTTTTATTGCTCATGAAAACCACACATTGCATGTTGTACCACCATATAGTGAGACTTTGCATGGGGGCTTAATTATTTTTTGATGAAAATACTTTTTAAGTTTTTAGTTTGTAGCTGTCTGTCCGATTACGCAAGTCTCGTAAACGGTTGGCCCTGACTAGTATTATTACGCTATCTGACTGCATAGAACAACAACAAAGAATGAAATGAAAATTTTCGTTAACACAATTAATTAATTAAGTCCCCAGCAACCATGAAACCTACGAAACCAAAGCACAAGTATAACTGTTCTGTATGTGGAAGTATGACTCAACGCACATCTGGCACGGTTCTTCTTAACCAAGACAAGAATTTTTAAATACCAATTATACTGACGTGATAAAAGAAAATTAGAAATACTATAATTGCGCAAGAAACCCAGAATTACACTCTAATACAAGAACACACGCCAGATGCTTTGTTGACTGAACCTGTAATGATGCATTATTTAGGACACTGAAATAATGAGAGAGAAAAATAAAAAAAAATTTTTTACCTTCATTTATATTGATGGAAAGCACTCTAAACATTACAATATCTCCACACCGACTTGCTACTACCACATCTCAACAAGAACTCTTCAGAATCACATCTCAGCAAGCACTCTTTGCTAGCACATCTCAACAAGCACTCTCTGCTACGAGTTCTTAACAAGCACTGACTACTACGAGTTCTCCCTAAGCACTGTGGAGGCGGCTGAATAATACTCTTTGGCGCAATCTCTGGTGCAGTGGCTCAGTGTAGCCACCTTTCATATGCCCCTCCTCCACAGGCCAGAATTTGATGGTATTTTTGCCAGCATTGGTGGTGAAAATACCACCAAATTCGTCCACAAAAATACAGACAAAATAAAAGATAATATTAATACCTAAATATTACATAATTAGTTAAAATTTTGGCTTTGCACTGACCTTTCAATAACCTAATATATAAAATACAGTAGGATACAAAGTTTTTCATACATGTGGCTTTACATTATAGTTTACACAATACACAAAAAATCAGTTTATACACAGCAACTAGTGACATTATTTCAGTAGAAGCAGTTCATCAGTGACACCCAGTAAAGTTGAGCAGGTACACACAGCAACAAGTCACATTATTTCAGTAAAAAAACAGTCCATCAGTGGCACCCAGTAATGTTGAGCAGGTGCAGACAGCAACAAGTGACATTATTTCAGTAGAAGCAGTCCATCAGTTGCACCTAGCAATGATGAGCAGGTGCAGACAGCAACAAGTCACATTATTTCAGTAAAAGCAGTTCATTAGTGGCACCCAGCATTGTTGAATTGGTGCAGACACCAACAAGTGACTTTATTTCAGTAGAAGCAATCCATCAGTGGCACCCAGCAATGTTGAGTAGGTGCAGACACCAACAAGTGACATTATTTCAGTAGAAGCAGTTCATTAGTGGCACCCAGTAATGTTGACAGGTGCAGACACCAACAAGTGACATTATGTCAGTAGAAGCAGTCCATTAGTGGCACCCAGTAATGTTGACAGGTGCAGACACCAACAAGTGACATTATGTCAGTTGAAGCAGTCCATTAGTGGCACCCAGCAATGTTGAGCAGGTGCAGACACCAAGAAGTGACATTTCTCAGCAGAAGCGGTTCCATTAGTGCCACCCAGTAATGTTGACAGGTGCAGACACCAACAAGTGACATTATTTCAGTAGAAGCAGTCCATCAGTTGCACCTAGCAATGATGAGCAGGTCCAGAGAGCAGTCCAAAATATTCACTATCACTGATCACATTGTTCATCAGAGTTTATAAGCAGAAATTAAACGTGTCCTAGTGGCACCAATCATGTAGAAAAAATACAAGTAACAGTCCATAATATTCACTATCCTAATCACACAGTTCATCAGCAGAAATTAAACATTTCTAAGTGGCACCCATTATGTTGAAAAGTGCAGGTAACAGTTCATAATATTCACCATCACTAATCAGACAGTTCAAGCATGAACAATAGTTTGAATACACGTACAAATGCTTTTACAATGCTCTTACACTAAACATACAAATTCTAATAAACACACAAATGATATCAGATAATTGTCACATTAACTATTACAAATACAGAAATACCAGTAAACCTATAATATTTATGGGTGTCAGTGCAAGCCACTATAAACAAATAAAATAATATTTAGGAGATGGGTGGGTAGGATTAGGAAAGGAAAACACGCAAAACACACTCACTCATCTTTCATCCACATTAAGTACTACTGTGTAACTGAATAGTGTTAACTGTGTAAATGCAATTCTGTCAAAATTTCATGTTCGTCATGTGTATCAAGTAGTAGTGGCAGCAATGTATAACAGTCAATAATAGTTAAGTCAACGTCATAGTCATCACGTCAAGACCAATGTTTGCCAAGCCAGATCAAATGTACTGTTGCTGAACAACTGTCAGTGAGCCAAGATATGCAATTACTTCCTCTCTCCAAAAAAAAAAAAAAAAAAAAAAAAAAAAAAAAAAAAAAAAAAAAAAAAAAAAAAATGTACTGCTCATTGACTTAACAAAGTGTGTGTAGACAATCTTCCTTCTACTTGAGTGTTCTAGTCTCCTATCTTCATCCTCCTTGTTCCATATTGACCAACAAAAAAAAATACACTCCTCTCTTACTTTACCTCTTATATACCAAAACTCCAATAATCATCAGCATCACATAATCTCAATACTTCAATAATACCTCTTACGTCGATACATATAAATCTTATCATCAATATCATTTACCTTACCTCTTGTCCACAAAAACTCCAATAATCATTAACTTCATATAATCTCAATACCTCAATAACACCTCTTCAATACATCAACACATATAACCTTATCGCCAATATCATTTCACTCCCATAACAACTATTTCCTCTAGTCAGTCTCCTCGAACAAGTACAGATAAAATCCTAATGCAAACCTCATCATCCCATACAATCCGAAGACACACTGTCAACACACAACCTCTGTGTAATCCATCTGAGCCAAATCTTCTACTCATTATGAATTATAAACAAAGAAATGCATACATGACCTCTAACAGACTCAGTTCGAATAACTCTCAGTAATTAAGTACGATTACGGAGTGTGAATGATCATAATATTTCACAGTGTGTACACCACTTCAAGAGTTATGGCAGAAGCAAACATGTGGAGTATTTTTGTGTCAAGTGTCACTTGCTATTTCAATTGCTCACGAAAAATGCAGTGTAATAACTGTCAATGGTCTAAACCTAGTTTTGGTATGTCATGTCGTTAGCTTCCTTCCTATTACCATACATTTATACAGCTTTCATAAAACCTCCAGCTCATGTGACTTCTATGAAGTTTCTTGTACTAATGTCGTTTATGTCGAATTATACCAGTTCATTTTATTATCTTAAAATAGAAGGCGCTGAGCGTAAGCAAAACATGCGATAGCGAGTAAATATACCAGTAGAGAACAGAATGTCAACGAGTGGATGCAGCACAATTCTTACAACGAGGCTCTGCCAAGCGAACAATCTGTAACCTATACCATAGTGTAACCTAAACTCTATGTTCGTACACTGTACATCAGCATTGCTATATACCAAATTAAAGAGTAGTTGTGACGACAAACAGAAATGTATAAATATGCAATCCATACGCATAGCAGTAAACATATTTCTTACGTAATAAACAGGTCATTAGCATCATATCAGCATAAGCAAATAAATGTTCATATATAATCTTAATAAGTAAACATGAACGCGCAAGCAGATAAATCACAAAGTATAACTTACATACATAATCACAGTCAGCACAATTAATCTGGTTACAATTATAATTTAAATAAATAAGCACAGCAGGCACATAATAAAAAAATATGACATCAGTGAAAAAGCAGTGCAGCCAAGCGATGCATAATATACACAAGTTACAACCCAGTTCATTAATAATCATTGTCAAAATCAGTTAACGTACGCAAGCACGTCGCTTCACAAGTAAATTCATAGAACATGAAATTTAGCACAAAGTCGGAATCACGTAATCGCGAGCAGCAAATTACGTCTAAAGTACGTACCTAAGTGGAAATATGTTACCTGAAAAAATAAACTCAATTAATAGTTACCTTTTTAGTTCATTAGTTTCTTCTTGGAAATTACATTCTTTCTGAAATTTTCTCGATAGCAAGTCCTCTTAACGTCGGAGACACACAGAATTTACCTGAAGTTCTAAAATATTTTATACAACCGTATCCTGAAAAATACTGAATGTTAATTCATCAAGTCACTATAGCTTTATACTGAATTTAATCGGAGAACTTAGACTGTGTATTTGTTTACGGCTGTCAGTGCATTCGCACTGAGCGCTCGATCAGCTGTAGGCGATTGACTTAGGAAGCAATTGTTTGCGGTCAACGACTGCCTTGTGCGGCGCGCAGACTTGACTGTTGTTTGAGTATGTGCCGCCGCCAAAACACAGGGCGGTATCCTTGTACTCTCCGCAAGTTTACATCTAGCTGTTAGTTTCTCAAAAGTATGTCATTCCACAAAAATTTTAACGTTTGATATATGATGTATTCCCTTAGAGCGTCGTGATTTAAGAGTTTCTACTTCAACAGTGTTATCATGTATAATTTTGCGAATTCTATACGGACCGTTATAAAGCAGAAAAAATTTGCAACACAAGCCTTTTCCTCTGTGAGACAAACGATGAGACTTAATTAATACCTTTTGGCCAACTGAAAAAGTTTTTAAACGACCAGGACGTTTAGCTGATTTCTCTCTTCTAGCAGCCGCAGATGCAATATTTTGCAGAGCCAGGTTCACAACTTCAGAATGCCGCAGTTTCCGTGTAGGCGGAAAAGGAACGATTTCAGATATACGATTTGTCGGTGCTTTGTTTTTTAATATCAATGTAGGCGGTAAAGAAGTTGAATCATTAGGGAGTTCATTCAGAATGTTTTGAAAAATATGAAGATACTGATCCCACGTTCTGTGATTCTGATGACAATAAAGACGACACAATTTATTGATTTCCTTCATCCATCTCTCTGAAGCGTTAGATTGAGGGTGAAAAAGTGAAATGAAGATTGGTTTAATTTTACGACGCCGTAGAGTACGAAGCCAAATTTTAGAACGAAACTGTGATCCATTATCTGATATAACCTTATCAACATGACCCACTTCTTTAAGAAAATTTTTGATGATAGCGTTAGATATTGAACGAGCTGTTGCTTTGCGTAAAGGTGTAAAACACACAAATTTTGATGTCAACTCCACTGCTACGAAAATGTACGCAAAACCATTAGTAGAACGAACCACTGGACCAAACATATCAACTGCAGCCATCTCCTTTAATTTCGCTGGAATGATAAGAAACAACGGTGCTCTGTGAGAAATTGTTGGCGGCTTAGCCTTTTGACATAATTTGCATTTGGCCAGAACAGATCGAATACGTTTTTCCATATTACTGAAGTAGCAATTTTCCCGTAATTTATGAAAGCATTTTCTGGGACCAAAGTGTGCATAACTGAAATGCGTATACCAAATCAGCTTATTAACCCACTCATCAGGAATACAAACTAACCAAACGGAGTTGTCGACCGATTTTCGTTTAAAAAGAATGTCATTGCGAACTAAATAATGCTGTCTAATCGCTACGCTTTCCTTTCTCCTCCACTTCTCCTTAATGTCCTTCCAGATTGGATCCTTATTTTGCTCCTTAGCGATGTCCTGGAGCGAAGACGAAATAAAGTTCTCAAACGCAACACCTTGAATATACATCACACAATAATTGTTTTCTATGCAGTCCTCTTCAGCACTTTGTTTCAAACCCATTGGTGCACGTGATAAAGCATTGGCAACAATATTTGAAGAACCCTGTATGTAAACAATACTAAAATCAAATTCCTGTAGGTACAACGCCCATCGTGACAATCTGCCATGAGTTAATTTTGTTGACATAAGAAATTCCAGAGCTCGATGATCGGTGTAAACCTTAGTATGTCTGCCAAACAAAAATGTGCGAAATTTTGTGACAGCCCAAACAACAGCCAAAGCTTCAAGTTCCGTAATCGAATAATTCTTTTCGTATTTAGAAAGAACACGACTTCCAAATGCAATAGTCCTTTGTACTACAACGCCGTTTTCTTTTATCTCTTGAAATAAATGTGCACCTAGGCCTTTGTATGATGAGTCCGTCGCCAAACAAAAATCTTTAGATAAATCCGGATGTGAAAGAAGTGGAGCAGCAACTAAAGCATCACGGAGTTGTTCAAATTCTGACTGAGCTTCCTCATCCCAACACCAATTAGAATTCTTTCCGGATAGTTCACATAATCGAGGTGTGGCCAAATTGACCAATCTAACAAAGCGTCTAAGAAAATTACAGACACCAAGGAAACTACGAACATCACGTTTTGTGGTAGGAACAGCATAATTACGAATAGCGTCTAGTTTCTCTGGATCAGGGAAAATACCTTCTGTAGAAATAATGTGACCGAGAAATTTCACCTGAGAACGACCAAATTCAGATTTTTCTAAGTTCACTGTAATGCCAACTCTTGCAAAAATTCGTAATAATGAATCCAAAATTTTGTTGTGCTCACTCCAAGAACGTTTAGCAATAAGAATATCGTCAACATATGAAGAAATATTGTTACGAAGATAAACAGGTAAGATTTCATTTAAGCTACGAATGAATGCTTCTGAAGATACAGTAGGTCCAAACGATAATTTCCGAAACTGGTAGCAGTTACCAAAGGCTAAAAAGGCAGTATATTTTCTACAATCAGGGTGGAGTTCTATTTGCCAAAAACTTGCGCGCATATCAATCGTGGATAAAACTTTAATTCCATGGAAATGTTGAAGAAGTTCATCTAAATTTTGTGGGCGGTCAGTTTCAGGAATGATGATATTATTTATCTGTCCGGAATCCAGAACCAAACGAATTGACCCATCCTTTTTTAGAACAACGTGTGATGGGCTAGTATAAGGACTGACTGCAGGCTCAATAATGCCCTGATGTAACATGTACTGAAGTTCATTCTTAACCTTGTCTCTGTAAGCCAAAGGAATAGCGTACGTTTTCCCGCGAAATGGTGTGTGTTCTTTTACTTTAAATAAATATTGTAAGCATTGTATAGTTCCTGTGTGATGACTAAATACTGTAGCATGTGAAGTCAAAATGTGGTGCAGCTCTTCTCTTGCAACGTCATCTGGCACTTCAGCTTTCTTAACCTTTTCATTAATTAATTCTTCGCTATTAATTATATCATCCATCGCGTCTCTGTATGTATTGTCATTGTCATGAATAAACACACTGTCGTCATAATGCTCAACGAAAACATCAGAAGTAAGAAACCTTAAACATTTTGTATCTGACTCAGATCTTGTTAAACACTCGAAAAATTTCAAACTTTTCGACATTCCGGCAACAGTCAAATTCACACTTCCTTCTTTAAAGTTCAAAATTGCCTTATGTGCGTTAAGAAACTCTATACCTAATATAATTAAATAATAATAATAATAATAATAATAATAATAAAATTAGCAGAAAATTCGTATCCTTGACAATTGAAATTTAAGTTGGTCTGTTGTTTAACTTCTACACTTTTTCCAGAAATCGCTCCTCGAATTGTAGTTTTAGAAATAGGTAACACAGGACAGGCAATAGTTCTTTCACATATACGAAAAACTGATTCACTAATGACATTCAATGGGCTCCCAGAATCTAAAACTGTAGTGAATTTATTCTTACCCACACATACTTCAATAACAGGATGTAAAAATGCGTCTACATTATTTTCCTTTTCGTCTAACAAAATGTCTCTCATTCCTTCCAGGCGTACGTAGTGTAAAGTCGTAGTGTCATTACTTTCTGAACCGTCTATATTGCTGCCAGAAGCCGAAGCTGCAAGTCATTGTCGATTGTTTGCGTCACGTCTTTGATTATTCGCGTCATTTCGCGGATCAATTTCTACTATTTGCACTTGTCTCTCAGAAGTTCTGTCACGTGGAGGATGCCAATTAGGTCCCTCCTGTCTGTTAGATGCAAATTCTTGGTTGTGTCTGTTATTAAAATTCCTGTTTTCCTGTCTGTCTGCATAACTACTTCTTGTGTAGTTTCGACTGTCACTTCTGAAATTATTGTTGTATCTACTACCCTGGTTATTTCTGTAGTAAGAATTTCTATTACTGTATGAATAATTTCTGTCTTGATGATACCGATTATTGTTTCCGTATGATTGATCATTCTGGTACGAATTACCGCTATTATAACTGTCTGTGTAATTTCTGTTAGAACGTCTGTTATTGTCATAATGCTGGTATCTATTGTCCTGTCTGTTTCGTCTGTCATTCTCAAAATTACCGCTATAACGTCCGTTCCGATCACTATCACTTTTCTCTGAAAATCTATTGTAATTACTGTTACTGAAAAAATTACAGGAAGTCCCGTCATCGTTGTCATACTCGAGTTCTTGTAGCAAAGTCTTAAAAGTCTCAATGTCGTCTTTACATCTTCCAGCTAAAGCAATTTGTCTTATGCATTGTGGCAGCTTAGTTAAACAAATGCGAATTAATTCAGTCGGGCTATAAGGGTTGGAAAGGAACTGATTCTTTCGAATCATGTCTTCAAAATATTCCGCTGGCGTGCGGAACTCAGACTGTTTGAAATTACGCTGCATAATAAGACTGTGTTTGACGATAGAAGTGCATGATAAAAATCATTCAGATTATTAAAAACTCTAATGAGTGCGCGCATCCGCGTCGCCGGTTCGTTTTCTAAATATCCACACATAAATTCCAGTTTGTGACTTAGTGGCCAATTTGGTGGGAGTGCGTACATAAATTGATCTAACCACGAACATGGATGTATGTCATTCTTAGAATTGCGGAAGATCTTAAATTTCCGAACAGTCAAAAAGTGTTTATAGTCAAAGTTTTCGCCTCGTGGCGACAAAGACCTACCCCGTCTGTCCCAGTCCGAATGTCGATTATTGTCAAGTTCACGCGCCTGGCGCTCTCTTGTTGCATCCCGTAAATGAAACAAATTATTTTCTTCAAACCCCTCTGCTATCTGTGATTCTAAATTTCTTCTGCTGTCTTTTCCTACGATTTCGCCTTCAATTTGTTTGACTTGCTTTCGTAATGCCTCAACTTCCCTTTTAACGCGTTCATTAAATTTTCCCTGATTTTCAACATGTTTATTTATGTTCTGGTATTCTTCGGTTTCTGCAAATGGCAATGGTGCTGTATCATCTTAATCTCTGTCCCCATTTAAACTAAGATTTGTCAATTTGTCTGAAATCTCCTCAACTCTTTCCGATAAATCACCTATTTGTTCTTTCTTTTTATTTACGTCTTCCATAAATGTCGCGACTCGCGTTTCAGTATTAACACATTTAGTAGTTAACTGTTCATACTGTTGTGTTAGGTTATTTAATCTGTCATTCGGTACGGATTCCTCGATTCTCTCAAATATTTCTTCCTTATCTTTGGCACGTTGTAAATTTAACTCTGAAAATTTCCGTACTATCACGCGATCTCTTTCTTCCTGTTCTTTATCCTGTTCCCTTTGTCTAATCTCTACTGCAACTAATCTATTATTGTGAGCATTCAAAATCGGTTGTACTTCTTCTCTGATTTCTTTCTTTAACTCATCTTTCATATTTTTGAAACATGTCCCTATTCGTGAGTCTAACCGTGTTTCCAGTGTTCCCATATCAGTTTCTAATTCAGATCCCAAAGTTCCCATCTCGGTTTTAATTGTTCCTATCTCTGTTTTAATTGTTCCTATTTGTGATCCCAATGAGTCTAACCGTGTTCCCATTGTTCCCATCTGTGATTTTAATTCAGATCTAAACTGTGTTTCCATTGTTCTATCTGTTTTTAATTCAGATCGTAAATTCAATATTGCATTCATCAACTGCTCCGTACTAACCTGTTCGAAATTCTTTTCGCCCCTAACATTTCCCACTAAACCAACTTCCTTCGTCATAGCTGTAAGGCTATCTGTGTTCGATACTTTTTCAGAATATTCTATCGTTAATCTCGTATTCTGTGAATTTTCTGATTGAGAAACATTTTGAAATGGTTCCGGACTGTCTTCCCGACTTATTAAATTGTTTTCAACTCCATTATTCATCATACTGTTGTCCTGTGTTGGCGAGTTCGCCATGTCAACAATTTCATCATTCTCACTATTCATCATTTTTGCCTTTTTCATCGATCGCGCAATCATTTACTAAATATACAAAACTCGTCACTGTACGAAAATTATACATAATGACTCTTTATCTCCAACAATACCATTTACATGAAATGTTTCCCTCAAACACGATTAATCGAACAATTGAAATAATTGCACTAAATTGTCAAACGCGTATACAAGACAACAAATCAAATTCTGAGAAAAAAATACCATTAGAAGAATGACAATTACTAAATCTACACATGCCAAATAGACTACAATTACTAAACTACAAATTACTACAACAATACTACTGTCTACTATTTTTACAGTCAGAAGATTCCAAGGGACGATCCGAAGCAGCGGTCGCCACGTGCATGGGGGCTTAATTATTTTTTGATGAAAATGCTTTTTACGTTTTTAGTTTGTAGCTGTCTGTCCGATTACGCAAGTCTCGTAAACGGTTGGCCCTGACTAGTATTATTACGCTATCTGACTGCATAGAACAACAACAAAGAATGAAATGAAAATTTTCGTTAACACAATTAATTAATTAAGTCCCCAGCAACCATGAAACCTACGAAACCAAAGCACAAGTATAACTGTTCTGTATGTGGAAGTATGACTCAACGCACATCTGGCACGGTTCTTCTTAGCCAAGACAAGAATTTTTAAATACCAATTATACTGACGTGATAAAAGAAAATTAGAAATACTATAATTGCGCAAGAAACCCAGAATTACACTCTAATACAAGAACACACGCCAGATGCTTTGTTGACTGAACCTGTAATGATGCATTATTTAGGACACTGAAATAATGAGAGAGAAAAATAAAAAAAAAAATTTACCTTCATTTATATTGATGGAAAGCACACTAAACATTACAATATCTCCACACCGACTTGCTACTACCACATCTCAACAAGAACTCTTCAGTATCACATCTCAGCAAGCACTCTTTGCTAGCACATCTCAACAAGCACTCTCTGCCACGAGTTCTTAACAAGCACTGACTACTACGAGTTCTCCCTAAGCACTGTGGAGGCGGCTGAATAATACTCTTTGGCGCAATCTCTGGCGCAGTGGCGCAGTGTAGCCACCTTTCAACTTACAGAGGTGGTGGTCCAGATTGCTGTACACACCGGTACCTCTAATACCCAGCAGCACGTCCTCTTGCATTGATGCATGCCTGTATTCGTCGTGGCATACTATCCACGAGTTCATCAAGGCGCTGTTGGTCCAGATTGTCCCACTCGTCAACGACGATTCGGCGTAGATATCTAAGAGTGGTTGGTGAGTCACGTCGTCCATAAAGCGAACTTTTCAATCTAGCGCAGACATATTCGATAGGGTTCATGTCTGGGGAACACATTGACAATTCTAATAGAGGACTGCCGTTATGACCACTACGGTCGCAGATTCGAATCCTACCTCGGGCGTGGATGAGTGTGATGTCCTTAGGTTAGGTTTAAGTAGTTCTAGGTTCTAGGGTACTGATGACCTGAGATGTTAAGTCCCGTAGTGCTCAGAGCCATTTGAACCATTTGACAAGATCTAAATTTTTTTCGTGAACAAATTACAAATTTTCCTTTACAATGGAATGAAACGAGAAGTGAGATAACAACAACCAATAACTACAGAGTACCAGAACGGCTTAAAACATCGCCTCAACAATTATTTTCTTTAAAAAAAATACAACAGGATGAACATTCATAATCGGTTGGAGGAAGGCATACACGTATCGTACATTCGGGCACATCTGTACAGCGCTGCATGGTGTCGTTTCTCCAAAGATGGACCTCGCCATGGATTTCGGGAGTGAAGATGCGCATCATGCAGCCTATTGCGGAAAGTTTGAGTCGTATCTCAACGCCCTGTGGCTGCACAAAAAGCATTATTCAACATGGTGGCTTTGCTGTCAGGGTTCCTCCGAGCCAAAATCCGTAGTTAGCGGTCATTCACTTCAGCAGTAGACCTTGGGCGGCCTGAGCAAGGCATGTCATCGACAGTTTTTGTCTCTCTGTATCTCCTCCATGTCCAAACAGCATAGCTTTGCTTCACTCCTAGACGCCTGGACACTTTCCCTTGTTGAGACCCTTTCCTACCACAAAGTAACAATGCGGACGCGATCGAACCTCGGTACCTCCCGTCCAGGCATGGTTGAACTACAGACAACACGAGCCGTGTATCTCCTTCGTGGTGGAATGACAGGAACTGATCGGCTGTGGGACCCCCCTCTGTCTAATAGGTGCAGCTCATGCTTGGTTGTTTACATCTTTCGGCGGCTTTAGTGACATCTCTGAAGAGTCAAAGGGACAATGTGTGTGATACAATATCCACAATCAACGTCTATCTTCAGAGTTCTGGGAACCGTGGTGATGCAAAACGTTTTTTGAAGTGTGTAATTTTTGAGTCGGTCGTTTTTGGACCAGCGTCGCCCACCTCAAATTGATACCTTTACCTTTTCCATCATATGTGAAAGTTTCTAACATTATGATGCAATCACCCTATACATTTCGTTTTGTTTAATTTCCTCACGTTTTGGCACTTTATGAACCAGATATTTATGAGCACTAACATCGCATGTTGTTAATTATTACACGCTTTTCTACATAGATTTTTCCAAAATCAATTACCTTTCCCAGTCACAAGAAGTGGCACTGAGATGCACCCAACAGTTAGCACAATACCACTCGATGCAGGATATACACCTTTCTACACCACCGTTCTGCAATTAATTTAAAATCTTGAGCCAATAGCGGTGCATATTACATGTCGTTTATCTATATAGCCTTTGTAGTCAGATTGCATTAGAAGCTAAATTTGTCGGTCTTAACATTGCATATGAGAGAGCACTTTAAATTCAAGACGCGGACTTGGTTTTATAAGCAATCCACGTCGAAAACCTATCAGATGCTTACATAAGTATTTACTGATAATACTAAGAAGTGATATTAAATGGAGTGATCTTGTAAATTTAATATTAGGAAAGGCGGACAGAAAATGCAAGGGTACTGGTAAAATGAAACGCTTTGCTACAGGTAGTACGACAAATTCCCTCGTTCCAGTTTAGAGAGCGCTTATGATATTGGCATTATAAGAGACATCGTATGGATTTGTAGAGACACACTGCTACCATCGTAATGGTGAACTTAAAATGGAATAGTTGGAAGCACTGTTGGCTATGTTTAGAGAACGTGTATTATAAACAGGTGCGAATGTTATGCTGCTCCATCTGTATATTTCAGGAAGTGATCATTAGAAAAATGCGTGTGAGATTAAGGAGTATACAGGAAATACTGACAGTCATTTATGCCTCGTTCAGAAAGCCACAGAAAAAGGAAGAGATTTGATAATTTTCGTGCGGCGCATCCTCCGTCACGCAATGTACAGTGCACACGCAGATGTATGTAGATGCAGATTAGGATGTAGCCGCAGAATGTGAGTCATTTAACTGTTTGGTGTAGATATTTATTCTAAGCATGAGATGTCGCTTTTTAAAGTCCAATTCATTACCATATTGAGGGGGAATACGGCAGGTTGGTTACGCCATGTATTTGCAGCGTTTATGGCCCTATGCCCTCTTGAGCTATTTCGCTGCGTCCTATGACAACTACGAGATCTGCAGTGTGAGAAACGGTCAGCACGTCTGCTAGAGCAAGAAGATTACTGGGCGGGTTGTATCTCGCTAGGCGCGCCCCTCCTGCCGCGGCACGCTGCAACCCGCCCCACGCTGGGGCTGAGAGCGGGTATTTGTGTCTGGTGTCGTTCCGGCCGCAAGAAGTCGCTACTCCTCATGCCGCAACCACGCTGCGGCAGCCGTCGCCGGTTGCTGCTTGTGCTGTTTCTTTACGCTATTCTGGCGAGAATTACAAGTCCCCCGGCGCGGCTCTCTGATTTACTGCTCTTGATGCTGAGTTCTGTAAATCCTTACGAGAAGGAGGCTGACAGTGGGAAGGAAGAGGGAGACAGAGAGAGAGAGAGAGAGAGGGAGAGAGAAAGGGACGGAAAGAGAGTGGAAGGAATAACACTGACGAAAAGAGCCAAATGAAAAGAAGAGGTCCGAGAATAAAATTTATTTTTCACACAGAATTTATTTTCATTCTCTTTCAATTAATCCGTCTTACTGTCGCTTCAGTTAATTTAATACCTACATTCGAGAAGTAATGAATCCATAAATGACATTATTAGCAGATTTCAGCTTTTTTTATGGCAGGGTTCAGTCTGACTGCCATTACTATTATGGATGGGTTGTATTATAGAGAGCATGGATGTGTGTGATGTCCTTAGGTTAGTTAGGCTTAAGTAGTTTTACGTTCTAGGGGACTGATGACCACAGCAGTTAAGTTCCATAGTGGTCAGAGCCATTTGAACCATTTTTTTTGTATTATAGACCTAATGAGAGACTAATTTCATTTTACCAACTCTGGTCATTTAATTGTATGTACCCATCTATGTCGTGACTGTGACATCGATGATTCTGAAGCAAAGTACTTGCTTTGTATGTCCCTTAAATGCAACATATGCTTTCTACCTAATTACTGAAATTTGTTTTGAAAGATATAACTAATGTTTACACAAAATGGATTTTTCATGTGGATCTTACTCTGGAGCTTACAACGCAGTCCCTATACTAGCTGTAGCCCAACATGCGAGACATGTATTACCATGAATTTGTTCATCATTTCGGAGACTTCCAAAAGTAGACAGAAGCCTTCACCTCTACATGTCGTTCAAAACGAAGTGCAGATTCCATTTTTTCTCATCCCGATCAACAGCTTCAGCAAGTAAACGATTTCTTCCTGGTTTTATGTATCCGTTGGGTTTATCTGTTTGAATCATGTGCATGATTAAACCCTTTTTGTGTTAAACATTCGATTCATGTCAGACATTCGGTTCCTGTACATGGGCCTCCACACTAATGTAAGACTTGAAACGGTTAGGTCTATCGACTCATGTGACTTCACAGAAGTGGCCTGTTCCCAGAGTAGACGATTGTGTCTGCCAAGTCAAACTAGAGTAACCCAGCGGATTTAAATTTGATCTTTATATGAGCTTAGATGGCTGCTGGGAGTAAGGACGCTTCAACTGCAACTTTTCGTTCACATACATTAGCTCGACCAGCTTCACATACTACGCGATCACACTGGAATCGTAAGGTTTGAGTACCATGACAGTCTACGTGTACACATAATATCGGTGTGTCAATATCGATGTTAGGCAACACTCATCTCCTATAGATCTCAGTAATAAAGATAGACTGTTCCTCTTCCTTTAACTAAGTGATTGTGCCCAGTGATTTTCTGCAGTGACTTTCTTTGGAAAGATGACATATTCGTCGCTTAAAAATCTGAAATGAGATGTTAGCTACAGAGTAAATATTTTCAAGGTGTGACACTTAAGGTTTCACCGCAGAGAGAAAATTATCCAGTAAGAACTAAGTGGCTCCCGACGTACAAAATGCCAACTGTCGACTTGTTGGCGGTTGTCGGCGACGTCATCCGGTAAGTTATATTTAATTGACTACTAACCCTATAGTTAGGAGAATACATGAGGCTCCAGCAACATTTCTGCATCTTGTTCAAATACAGAGCGTGAGAATAACGACTGTTGTTAAGTCTCTATATGAGATCCTTTTTTTTCCAAACTTACTCTCAGCTGTGGAGCGCCTCTGAGGGTGTCAAGCACAGTCCTCGACGAAACTTCATGTACAGGAGACTTTCTTGGACCACGAACTCACATCACGAAAACTTTACCAGCAGCTAAATAATTTTTTGTTTATACAAAGATTAATTTCTTGATATAAAGTGGCTAACACGCAAACTACACATAACGCGATTAATACCAAATAGCCGGAGACTTTTTCTCTATAATTATAATCTCTTACAATACCGTTAGCACCAAATAGTAAAATACGTAAGTGAAATAGGTAGATTATTTTTTTTTCAAAAGTGGACTACTGTAAAACAGCAGATTTTCAGTAATACAGCTTATTTATCTGTTTCTCTTTTGTTCCTAAGCAGTTTGTCAAATTTACGAAAAAAACACTTTAGACTAGCAGAGGTCTGCTTATTAATTATAAGGTTAGGAGCTGGCCATATGTTGGTGAAAATATCAGATTTCTTGACAATATCTTAAAACTTTTCTTTTTGTTCAGAATGTAATACAGAAATGGTATTTTTAGTTGCTGTGAGATGGTGGTTCTGCTCTTTCAAATGAGAACGCAACGTACTACAGATACACACATAGCTGCGTTCTCTGAACATTATCTTAAACTCTCTTCTAGTTTGCGCAATGTGCAAGTTGTCGAAAGATTCACATGTAATTTTGTAGACTCCTGCGTTGCAAAACTTGTCGGTGGCATATATGCACCATGATGTAGTAACTTCTGTGGTCTGTCATTTGCTCGGAAACCAGCCTGACTCTACAAGCTTTAAAGTTATCTGCTATTTTCTTCTGAAACAGAGCCAATACATAGTAGTGACATAAGTTTGACAGCAATTATATTTTCATCTGTCTTTTTTCTATTTCCTTTAATATTTTCCCGAAGTTCCTGTTTACTGTTTCCGCAAAACTAATCGCTAACCTGGTTTGAATAGTTTTAGGAATTTCCTTATATACTCCCTCTGTGCCCAGGACTAGTTTTGATAGCCTATAAAACATAGATACAAAGTAGGTCCGTTTATGCACATCTAGATTACATGTGTCTCTTGGACTTACCAAATATGTCACTGTTGGATTACGAAAGACGTCAAACCATACTTTTGAACCTGCTCTAGTGATACAGAGATCTAGGAAGTTGAGAGAGCTCTCATTTTTAAATTTAACTATGAACTTCATATTGATTTTTTTTCTGTGGGACGGGGGAGAGGATGGGGAGGGTGTCCGTCTAGAGCAAATGAACTTCATCTTTTCTTCTGCTTCCCAAACATGTTTCACTGAAGTCTTAACATCATCAATGAGTTTAGACAGTGAGAATGCTCTTCACTATGTGTACACATATAAATTTGGGTTTTTAAGATATCACTTTAAATATGAAAAACAAACAATGTTGTGTGTATGTACCTTTCTACCACATGCTGTGGGTTACCTGGGTTTCTGTGTGTTTTTATGCCACTTGCATTCTTTCACAGTTTTTCATCTGCAACCATAGAAATTAATGTAGAAGAGTTATTTACCTCTAAATTTTACGACTGAGGATGCTATTGTTTGGTCTAACTCTATCATTAACTAATTCTATGTGAAAAATCGGTTGTGTTTCTGTGTGTGTGTGTGTGTGTGTGTGTGTGTGTGTGTGTGTGTGTACAGTGAATTTTACGACTGAGGATGCTATTATTTGCTCTAACTCTGTCATTAACTAATTCTAAGTGAAAAATGGTCTGTGTTTCTGTGTGTGTGTGTGTGTGTGTGTGTGTGCGCGCTCGTGCGTGTTTGTGTGTGTGTGTAGAGTGCTAGGGGTGACGGGTGTTTATGGGTTGCTGTTGTCTGATAGTAATAGTTCGAGGGTAGAGGATTCCTTTGCAGAGAACTGTGTGTTGGTTTACTTCTTACTTTCTCTCAACTATGTGATCCTGTTTCTCTATAATGTTTTTCTGGTATCCATTCTCTACTTCTTCTGATTATTTGTAATTCATTTCTGAAGCAATCTTCACACAGTGCAACAAATGTTGGAAACAGGAATGGACACAGAGAATGACAAAATGTTAAATTTTCTTCACCTCATAATACACATACACAAGAACCAACACCAGTTCTCCATATTCAAGAGTCACCATCACCAGCGTAGCAATACACCAGTACTCTAATCATGTGAATGCACAGAAACTAGCTGATTTTCAATATATACTGCACAGACTGAACAAAACTCCACGCATTGAATACAGTTACAAAAATGAAATAGATACACTCAAGCAAATATCAGTAGAGAATGTATATGATACAAATATTATAGTGAACCCGAATCACAATACTTAAACAAAAAATTTGGGGACACTTGGGACACAAAAATAAATAGCACATCGCCAACTT